>NW_008240031.1:2774384-2798788 GCF_000691975.1 Corvus brachyrhynchos | reverse complement strand
CCAGTGCCAGAGGGCAGGGCTGGATGGGATATTGGGAAGGAATTGCTGTCTGTGAGGGTGGGCAGGCCCTGGAATGGATTTCCCAGAGCAGCTGTGGCTTCCCCTGGATTCCTGGAAGTGTCCAAGGCCAGGCTGGACGGGACTTGGAGCAATGTGGGATAGTGGAAGGTGTCCCTGCCCATGGCAGGGGGGTGGAACTGAATGACTTTTTAAGGACCCTTCCAACCCAAACCATTCTAGGATTCTGTGATTGAAGCTGCAGTTTCAGAATCAGTGATGAGGCTATACATGAGGAAGGAAGGCACTAGCTCAGATTGCAACAGGATGTAGCTGAGAATCTGGACCTAATGTGCACAAATTTGACTGTAGTTGGTTTTATCTGTAAAAGTTTCAATCTGCAAATACATATGATTGAGTTGGTGCTACAAGTGCATAGAAATTCAAGCTTTTGTGAGGGCTGTGAACATGCTAAAATTATGTTTGTATATTGAACTAGAGTAGAAAATTGGAAAAAAATTAAAAAGAGACTTTTAGAGAACAGAAATTTTGAAAGTCTCATGAAGAATTATTGATGTACTACTTTGGAAAAGTAGAAATGCCTCGTTGTAATTTTGAAAAACACTGTAATGAAATATTGAATATAATACACTATATTAAACTACAGGATGAATTCAGTAATTGCTATACGTCAAGACAAAACAGTATGGTAAATTTGAAAATGCATTTTTTTCTTTCTCAAAACAAATAATTTCTATGTTAGTGACACAAATAAGAAAATCAAAGCAATTTGCTGAGACATTTTTCCCATAAAAAATGTCATTGAAATAGTTGTGTTCCTACAAAATATTCCAGCTTCAATCAGCCTTCGTTTTAAACATAAAATTGTTCTATCAAAAATGTTTTCACTGGATATTATCTACATATATCACAGGCTATGAAGTTTACATTTCTATTTGATTTTGCTTTTGTTTGATGTTCTGAGACAGGTTAGTGAAAGAATCTTGTATTAGCAAGCTGTTATAAAGCCACAAGACACATTTTTGAGCAGTGTAAATATACAAGATGATACCAGCAGAGTAATTGGCTTCACGTTTTGAGTTACTGCCATATAACACGCATCTTTGATACATCTGATACAGATAAAATAAGTAATATTAAAATTATTATGTTTGGCATTCCATAGGGCCCACTCTGTATTAAATATGAAGAATCAACAGCCTGGTTAAGCACATTCTTATTTAGTGTATGAAAAACGTCACCAAAAGCCCTGAGATCACTCCAGTACTGGAGGCAGCTCTGTGCTGAAGTATCCCACTGAAACATGGCCACACACTTAGGGAAGACAAAATCACAGCCCTTAAGGGGTTGACCCAAATCTTATTGAAGTCAGTGAAAGTTTTCCATTCAGTTCAGAGGTCTTTGGATGAGACCCAAAGAAGACAAGTAATGCATGAGACAGGCAGAGGGGGAAGCTGATATGCATTGTACTTGTTTATTTTATCCTTAGGGACATCTACAGCTGAGCTCTACAGATACAATCTCCCCATATTTCTGCCCTTCTAAGAGTATTTGTCGCTTATATCTCGTCAGCTTTGCTGTAGAGGAACACTGTTGACTATTGGGAATTTAACCATTCCATGGAACAGATCCATCAATTGCCAGCAGGTTAAACAATGCTGATAGTAACTTAAACCAGCCTTGAGGAAAAGAGCATGGATTCAAGCAGCAAAGTCAGTAAACCCGGATCCGAACTCTGGGTTCAAATCTGTGCGAACACAGGACAGATTTATCACACGATAAAGGGCAAGGGGTTTGAGGCAGCCACTGCTGAGACAGAGGAACTCTCTAGCAACATGAAAAGTAAAATTTAGTTTGGAACTCAGTCCCTCACCCTGAGATCTGCTAGGTAATAAAGTCATCTCTCAAGGGAAGTGACTGGAGCCTCACTGTTTTGAGACATTAAATGCTTGACGAAATAGAGCCTCAGAAGGTATGTTGGAGGGAAAAATTCTACACTTATAAAGAGGATTTCTAATAGATCTCTTCTAACTCTTATAGCTGTGATTTAGTGATAAACCTACTCCTCACCTTATCAAGAGCACAGGGGAAGGCAGTAGTTCCACTGTTATCTGTAAGGACTAATTAGATCCTTAATATTTTCTTTTTCATATTTTTTTTTTTTACTGAACAGAGTTGTGAGAAAAATGAGACTAAAATCAAAAATCTTTTGGATCATTTTTAATTAGGCACTTATATTACTTTATTTCCCGGGCATAACACTACATACTGTAAGGGAATACCTTCATCATTCTTATCTGGCTGGAAGTTTAACCATGTACTGTTTTAACAAGCAGACTTTCTGCATGTGAATATGTATGTTTAAAATTTTCAGGGAGGTTTATGGGAAGCTAAGAGAGAAGCACATGTTCCACTTTGAAACTTAATAATTTATTAGAAAGATAAGTTTTCTTAAGTACAGGAATTCAGAGCTCTGAGTGGTAATATAAAATTTACAAGTATCTCTCTCATTTTCCAGCCAAAACTGGTCCTGTATTTAACTTATCAAGTTTTCCTTAGAGAATAAAAATGATCACATCAAATTTCTTTTCCACAACCAGTTTCTGGTAACAGTTACATGATGTGTTTCTTCTGGGCACTAAAGGACAACATGTAGAGGAGAAATTCAGGGTCCTGCAATTATGATTGATTGTATGGTGAGTCATTTATGGTTTTGAAGGCAGCTCATTTGAATATATTTACTGAAAGCAAATGACATTGTGAATTTTAATGCAGTGTAGAGGAGCCCAGAGCTTTGGTTGAATGCCTGTCATTGTTAAAAATTCAATGAGAGAAAGGAAATAAATGAGTAGTCAAGACCAATACGACCTTTACAAGTATTCAAAAGGAAATGGATGCAAAAAGTCTGGCTGCCAAAATGCCCTTGCAACTGGCATATACCAAATGCTTATATCTGCCAACTAAGAAATTAAGCAGAGCTCTGCGTCAGTGGTTTTTTGCACCAGGTTACTTATATTGGTCTCAGATGTGGACATTAGAATAAATCCTGGGGGATTTCTTAAGGTGTCCCAGCCGCCAGCCTCTGCAGACAGTGATGCATCATCCAAGCAGCATTGCTGGCACATGCACTGGCTTTAGGGCAGGGGCTATTTTGGTGAGTAGGGCCTGGTTCATGGCAGTCAGGAGCAAGTAAAGGGTAGCAGGATGGCTGCCTGCAGCTGACTGTACCCATATGGTCAGAAACCCCCAAAGTCACTGCAAAAGTGTCCCTGGAAGAATGGCTTTTTGCATGGGCAGACGGTGACAGGACACAGGGAATGGCTTCCCAGTGCCAGAGGGCAGGGATAGATGCGATATTGGGAAGGAATTCTTTTTCTATGAGGGTGGTGAGGCCCTGGCACAGGGTGCCCAGAGAAGCTGTGACTGCCTCTGGATCCCTGGCAGTGTCCAAGGCCAGGTTGTACAGGGCTTGGAGACACCTAGGATAGTGGAAGGTGTCCCTGCCCATGGCAAGGGTTTGGAACTGGATGATTTTTAAGGTCCCTTCCCACCCAAAACATTCAAGGATTTTGTGATGAAAATACTGGACTCATCCACCTGCAGGTCTACGAGAGTGAACCCAAACCACCTAAGCACATAAGTACCCACCCTGTGCAAATAGTCTTGACAAGATTTTCTAGTTGTTCCTTGTTTTTTGATTGACTTTATATTTTATTTAGGGCATTTCAGCCACTGAATAAGGAAGAGATGTAGGTAAAAGCACAACTCAAATTAGGTTAATCTTGTCACATGATATAATTAGTGTCACTAACACACATGCATGGGAATTAGGAAGAGATTTTTCATATTTCACTTTTCACGTGTTAAACCCCTAGCTGCAACTTTTGGGAATGATTTCTCCTAAATTTCTTTTGGAGACAGGATTGGAGGGTAATGGGTGGTTGGGCTTTACTGATGCTGTCATTCCCACACTGCTGTCCCACCTGTAAAGAAGGCATCATTCAGAAAGGCACCCGCTCCCTGCAGATGATCACATCAGAAAACTTGGTCACACTGAGCAACACCAGAATGCTTGACATTTCTGTATTGCATTTTGTGGCCGAGGAATGATCAATACTGGAGCAAGATAAATTACCTCCTTTGTCAATTCCCTGTACAATCCTGTGTTTTTTATTCTTTATGTGTCTCCAATTCTAAAACATTACCATGCTCAGCCAGAAGATGACAAGATGTTTTCAACTTTGTCAGTAGATAACCAGGTAATACTGAATAGCCCTTTATATTAAGGCTCAACAATCTTTGGATGTTGTACTGTACTTTGATATGAAGGATTAACAGCTTTTAAATCATTCTGGGGGTTCTTAGCTTCTATGGGGACATTATTATACTTTACAGGTTAAAAAAACTGTTGCTAAACCAGGAAGAATTTCACAGAGATGAGCAGTTTATTTTCAGCAAGCTGCTACTTGTGCTTTTCATATTCCCTTCCAGTTCTTTAGCCATTGACATCAACACACATTATTATACAATCACCATCAGAACATTTTCCTTGATGACTGCAGCCTTGACTGCAGTATATAACACACCACCACTCAGAAGTCCCAACCAAGCCAGCACTGCAGACAAAAGCATGTGTGCTTTATCAGCTCAGTGATAATTCTGAAAGGACAGTGTAATTAGCAGGCTGCTCAGCCCAGGTCATGGCCCAGATGTGCTTCCAGGACCTCAGCTGTTGCCTCTGCATGGTGAGATGTACTCCATAGTGGGAGCTAGGTCAGGTTTCCCAGCACAGGTGAGCCCTGGTCACTTATGCCTTGGATGGTTTGATCTATTTCCTCCCCAGTTTTTGCTCCCTTTTCTTTGAAGGTATTTCACCAGGACCTTGATCTAACTGCAGCGTTGCATTTAAGTTATCCTCTCAGGACCAGCAGGGAGGGATCCTCCCTTATAGAATCATAGAATGGTTTAGGTTGGAAAGGACCTTAAAAATCATCCCATTCTACCCCCTGCCATGGGTAGGGACACCTTCCATTAGACTAGGTTGCTCAGGGCCCCGTCCAACCTGGCCTTGGACACTTCCAGGAATCCAGGGGAAGCCACAGCTGCTCTGGGAAATCCATTCCAGGGCCTGCCCACCCTCACAGACAGCAATTCCTTCCCAATATCCCATCCAGCCCTGCCCTCTGGCACTGGGAAGCCATTCCCTGTGTCCTGTCCCTCCATGCCTTGTCCCAGGTCCCTCTGCAGCTCTCCTGGAGCCCCTTTAGGCCCTGCCAGGGGCTCTGAGCTCTCCCTGGAGCCTTCTCTTGTGCAGCTGAACACCCCCAGCTGTCCCAGGCTGGCTGCAGAGCAGAGGGGCTCCAGCCCTCAAAGCATCTCTGTGGCCTCTGGACTCTTTCTAACAGATACAAGTGCTTTTATGTCTTCTGGAAAACTTGACTCATTCTGGCAGCTGAAGACCAAACATGAAACCCCTCACTGTCTAAAACAACAAGAAATTGCCTGTGATTGTCCAACTAATTCCCATCACAGATTTCCATACCAGCTCAATGGGCCAGTTTAATATTTTTTGGAGGGGGGGATTTGTAAAAAATGGGAGGAAGCAGTTAGCAATATAAAATTCCAAACTGTCAAAACAGAAATGCTGACAGCATTAGAAAGTTAGAATTCAATGAATCAACAGTCATTGATTCTCAGTGCACAGTGGGATTCATCTCCCCCCCATTTTAGCTATCTACAATTTATAGTCTTGCTAAGCTTTAGGTTTCCTGAATGGAGAGAAGACACAGAGAGAGAGAGAGAGAGAAGCACCTCCAGGAAATGATTCATCTGTTCCTAAGATAGATGTTTGCAATATGTGGGATGAATCACAGTTGAAAGGGGATTATCTTTCTGTTTTGGCCTAAAGAGGCACTAGATGACCTGCTGAAACCTGCTGAAGTGCATGGTCCCACCATCAGGGATTTCAGCTGTGTTTTCTAGCTAAAGCCTGATTAAAAAAAGTTAGATTGCCGAAACTGGCTAAAGGACCAATTGTGGATTAATTCTCATTTCTGCTATAATTCTCAAGCAGACAGTGGTTTTGGTAGGAGCAGATATAGGCCAACAAGGGCTGGTTTTGAAAAATACCCTTCATAATGGCCTGACTTCAGGGAAGAAAACCCTCACTGAAGCCTGTGTGGGTTGGTGAGAGTTCAGTGTTTTGTTGGGGTATTTTTAAAAGCAACTGTCTGTCTAGATGCCTAAATACACAGAGGTGCAACTTTGGCCACCCTTATCCAGAGACATCAACCAATGATATGACGTCTGCAGAGAAAATTGACCTAACACCATCTCTGTTCACTCCAGGGGTAAGGGGAGTGAGAGAAAAATGTCCATCTCCAGAGCAGCAATAGATGCCAAACTGGAAGGCATCCAGCTCAGTGGCATGCAAGAAATAGAATACATTATTTCAATGCAAGCATTTGGGTTTATTTGGGGAATCAATTAACAATAAGTGCATACATCCATTTACGAAATGGTAGTGTACCAGACACATACACACACAAGTTGTAATTGAAAACTGAAATAACACCAGAAGGAATAATCATTAAAGCAAAACAAAAAACATCTCCAAAAAGCCAAGAATAATATTTAATAAAATAAAATAATTCATCCATCTGCAGTTACATCCTTAGGGGGAGGCCACAGACTAACAAGCAAACAAATCTAGATAGAAATGAAAATAATGTTGTGAAGGCAATGGGAGGAACAGGGGAGAGATTTCTTTGCAGATTAGCTGCTTATGAACCAAAAGTATTTCAATTTGATCACTTGCTTGTAGATATGTTTATCAGAGGATGGGGAATTCCATCATATGTTCCTACCATCCTTTAGAATAATTATTCTTTTCCTCTTCAGACATTTCACTCTATTAGCTGGCACAGCCACAGAATTCAAGATCTCTCGTCCAAGACACCACCTGAGGTCTCAAGAGCCTACTTTCTTTCCTCAAACCTTAGGAATCCCACAGGCTAATCAAATGTGGTTCCCTTCATCTTCGCTGTGAATATCTGCCACCTGAGGCACCTAAAAATTCAGGCACCAAAGAGTCACTTAACAGCACCTACTGGACACTCCCAGGGGAACTGGCTTTCCTATGAACCTTGAGATGTGTCTGCCTCAAACTCAGTTCCCTAAACATTAACCTGCATGCTGGGATTAATAATCTTTAATTATAGATTTTCAAGTAAAATTGAAGGGAAGAAAAAAAAAGGAAAAACCAATTCTATCTTCTGTAGATCTGGACATATGCTACAAAGATAAATGGACCTCAGTGGAAGAAGTCTCAGGGGATCCTGTAAAAAAGTCTTGGGGGACCCTGCAATTAAGGCACTGATTTTATGGGAGATGTTCACTGACTGTGCACGACTGCACTTCCATTAGATGCCTGCAGGTAGGACAGCCCTGCAAAACAGCTCATGAGCTGCTTTTGTTTGGATCTCACTGCTTTTCCCAGGAATCCCATTCACAGAAGTTAAGCTTCTGTTCTTATTGAAATTTATGTAACCTGCAAGAGATACGAATTTTTTTCCATATCATATCAGTCAGAAAAGGAAAAGATTCACTGAGATATAGGAAGAGTTGTGCAGGATACAATTAGCATTGCTTTTAATCCAGATTCTTCCTCCAAGAGTTTCTCAGAGGAAGACACAAGAATTCCCTTTGAGCAATTATGGACTAATTTTGCTATATAAACCTGTCAGCAGTAATGATTGTATACCCCGAAGTATGAGAATTTATGTTATATTGTACTTCCATTATGCATCTGTCCTCTGTGAGATAACTCAGAGAATTCCCAACTATATTTTCCTCCTGCAAAATTGCATGCCCAGTAATACTTTACAGTCGTGAGTTCCAGAGATCAATTAAGCAGTATAGGAGGGAAAAAATAGTCTTAGTTTACAATAATGAAAAATGTTTGTCCCCACTGCCCCGTATCCAACTCATCATTTCCTTACCAGGCCTTTGCTGTGGTCTCTGGTCTAAGTCTTGAGCTGCATGTCTGAACTTAAACTCAACCATGTGCCTCCCACCATCCACAAGTAATTCTGCCACCTCCCAACTGCATCTTCCTTTCCTACTGTCCTCTGCCTTCTTGTAAGACACATCCATTTACTTCATCTTTTGCCAAACCCTTCTTGAACCTTGTCCTGTTAGAAGCCAACCACTTGGTCTTTGCTGGCCCTCCTCCATGGCAGGTGAAGGATGAGTGAGGGATGGCCTGAGGCAGTCTATCCACCTGTCCTCTGTCATGTTGCCCTCTGGAAAACACACAAAGGGTTCAAGTAGGAGGAAGGATTGTGGTTTTCCTTTAAAAAACCTGGGGACGCAGAGTTTCAATTATCTCACATGTTTTAACCAACTTAGAATCACAGAATCATGGAATGCTTTGGGTTGGAAGGGACCTGTAAAGTTCATCCCACTCCAAACCCCCTGTCTTGAGCAGGGACACCTTCCACTAGATTGGGTTTCTCCAAGCCTCATCCAACCTGACCTTGAACACTTCGAGGGATGGGGCAGCCACAGCTTCTCTAGGCAATGTGAGTTATCTGGCCACTAACCAGTTCCTGAAAGGAGAGTTTTCCTGCTGCTGTAATAGAATATGCCATGTATCGCATAGCCCTGCCATGCTTCCCATTGCAATTAATCTCTGTTGACTGATGGTTTAATTCTAGGTGTTGATCATTTTAATTCCTCATTCCCTCCCTCTCTCAGATCTCTCTGTGATTTTTCTGTCTCTCCAGTCATGTACCCCTCTGTTCTGTCAAGCAGTTGTAATCCTGATGGCTCCTCTGATTTCTCAGCATTCCAGTTCCTCTCCTATTTTTGAAAGGCTAAACAGGGAAGGGAAAAAAGGAGGAGAAAAGTCAAGCTATAGGAGGTGACACTGATCCCTGGCCCAGATTGGGCCCAGTTAATCCCCATGCAGAGAAGTTCTTTTAGCAATCTTTGGTAAAGCCTACAGGGAACAGGACAGCTTGAGGTCTGAGACACGGCTTGACCCGGTCACTGTAGGCATGGCAGGGGAAGAAGCAATACTGAGGAGATGCAGCCAGCATGGTATGTGGGGAGACAGCCCAATAAAAAATTAGTGAAAACATGTCTCTAGCTTCGATAATATTGAGGAAAGCAAAAGGTGACTCACAAGCTGAAGGCTAATCTTCTTAAAGAGATTTTGGACTGCATCTGGAAAATCCCACGGCAATCCTTTCTCTTCCCTTCCCTTCCCTTCCCTTCCCTTCCCTTCCCTTCCCTTTCCTTCCCTTCCCACTGGCACCCTTCATACTTGCTCCTGGTGGAAATTCAGTCATTATTCATTTCTGTCTCTTAGCAAGACTTTCAGTACAGGAAATACATTGACTGAACACTCTAGGATCATAGCTTACCTTCTATTTTTTTATTTGTTTCCTTTTTTTCCAATTTGAAAATCAGATCAGAGGTCTCCATGCATGAGGGAGAGAAAGCTTCCCTTCCTCTATCCCTCCCTCCCCATGGATGACACCATCTTGCAGAGAATTTATTATTCTCCTCTAAAGCCAAATGTGATTAATCTTGCAGCATCTAGATGAGCACAGTTCATGCATCTGCAGCTGATCCAGGCTCCTTATGGAGTCCTTACCATCAAGAGTGAGTGATAGCTACACTTAGTGCAAAGTCCTTTAAATGTACCTTAGGTATCTTTTCTAGAAAGACAGGATAGTATGTTTAAAGTGCTTTTGTCGCTGCCAGCAGCAAAGAGAATTCATGGTGAGTAACTCCTCCACAGAAATTTGCTTTTAGTCAGATGACTGCCACCATGGGTGGACAAGCTACATTTTGTATGACTGAGCCTTGCCAAGTTTCTATGACTCACAATTTTCCATTGCACTGATAGCATACTCTAACTTCATGTCACCAGCAGATTTAATCAGCGTGTTCCTGCTTTGTGTACATTTAAATCAGTTCAGTGAGATGAGAAATTCCACCAGTATCTTCCCTCCATGGGAACAATCAGCCTCTCACTGAGACCCTCTTGCAGTTTGCCATGCAGCAGGTTTATCAGTCACCTGTTGGTTCTTCCATCTCCTCTTTGATGAATAAATCACTATGTGGCAACATGCAAAATGCTTGCCTGTGGCTGAGGCTTTTATTTTTTAAGAACTTTATTCTAAGAGAAGATGATAACAACTCTCTGTCCCTCCAGGTAGCTACAACACAGCAGTACTCATTGTCTTCAGAGCTGTTTCATATAAACATTATGTGAGTTTAACAGATGCCTTCTGATATCAATCCCATCCAGGCACGTGTTTTATCTCCTATATTTCCTCCTGTTGCACGATTCTTGGCTCTGTTTCACTGCACTGTAAAGTGTGCTCAGATCACTGCAAACAAAAAGGGCATCGGCAGGAGTGATGGTTGCACCTTGAGATGATCAGGGCTGAAGCACATACCACTGAGGCCACCTGGTGTACAGAGCAGAGCTGCAGTCCATCTGCCTTCTCCTGCAGCATAGCCTAGCATGGAAAATTAAACCAAAGAAAGTTACAAAAATAAATAAAAGAAACTCCAGCGTGTTTGGCAAGAGCCTACTTTGACCCTTGAAGTGCAGCACTGAGGCTCCCTGCCCTTGCTCTGCGGGGGTACGTGTGGCTGCACCAAGGAGCATGAAAAAAAGAGTTTACTGGTGTGGGAGGGAGCAGACCTCTAAAACACAGAGGGCACCACGGTGGAAAAGGCTCATTTTGTGAAATGGGTTGGCTCTGCAACACTGACGGCACCAGCAAGACTGAACAGAGACAGGGTCAGCCTTGTTTTTCCCCTCATGTCCTTATCTGAAGCATGAGGAAAGCATTCCTTCAGCATAGGGTCCATGGAGTCCACATCCCAGCACAGGTGGATAGATTTGAGTGTCATCTTCTTTTATTTTACTTTTTTTTCCCCTTTTTTCCCACGCATCTTGAAAAGTATCTCACCTCTCTGGTGTGAGAAGAGAGAGGAAAAATGGAGCCATGAAATTAGAATTTGGAGCGGCCACATGTAATTTGAGCTTGAAAGAGTTTCATTGCCCTTGGCTCATACACATCTTACAGACATTTGTAACTGAATTTTGGGGGTCAGGAACACCTGGATCTTCAGACAGATGTGGGTTATGGGCCTCTCAGTGCCTCTCATGCCTATGAGTAGTGAAACTCAGGGTAATGTCCTGAGTGATAGCACATCAGAGTTGTTACCACCATGTGACTGCCACCCAAATGTTTCTGTGACCATCACAGTCAGAGCACAGGCACAACCCTGCAGGGGCCAGGTCATTGTTGGGTAAGAAATTGAACTAAGGCATTGTCTTGATAGCTGGAGGTCATTGGGAGCCATCCTTGGGGCCAACAGGTAACTGTCTGTGTGCAGAAGGTACAGCATTCACACTTCCTGCTCTGTGTGGGTGACGGAGTCCTCTGTGAACCAGCCTGGGGTGTTCTCCAGCCTCCCTTTGTGCTTGTTCCACCAGAAACCTGAAGAGCTGAAGTTTTTCTCTGGCTTTAAGACTCTAGTGCTCTTCTGAGAAAGCACAAAATGTCATAGAGCTCGTCAAGGGAGAGGAAATGGATATCAAATACACTATATTCTCCCTGACTGGAGAAAAAATTAGCATAATCAAGTTAAAAATTATTTGAAATTTTAGCAGAGCCCTTAGAGAAGTCAGCCTGCATAGAAACTTCATGGGAAAACCATGCAGTCTCCATGAATGCAAAGTAGATTATTTCTCCTAAATCAAAGACAGAGTGCTGTATATTTCACCCATCTGCTGCAGTCTGGCTTGTACAAAAAATCCTGCCCATATATCTTCCATATGTTAGGAGGCAATTTGGGTGTCTGGAAGTTAGTCACAGAGATAAGAAAGATGCAGAGTCATCTCCAACCAGGGCAAGACTGTTCCCTGAAATATATTCGGCAGCAGAGACAGAATGTTGGTTTTTCTATTTTCTTCTGTTCAGTGGCCTAAAAGAAATCCAAGAGAAAATCCTGGGCAGGTCTTCTAGAAAGTACGCTCAGGATTTCCAGCTCGGCAAAAGAAAGCATAATAACGAACTTCATTTGGGGTCAACTCGAAGGAATTTGTTCACTCCAAAAATAAACCTCTTCTTGTGTCCTGAGACTATGTAGGGATTTTTTTATTTACTCTTTTTTTCTTCCTGTTCACTGCGGTCAATTTTTAAATTAAAAAAAAAATATATATATTTTGAAACAAAAGTCAAAATATTTCTTAAAAAAATACTGACAGGAATTGCTTTGGCATTTCCTGTGTTGAAATATTTCATATGGAACAGCACTTCAGTGTGAATGCTTTCAAAAACTGTGTCTTTTTCGGATTAAATAATTTCTTGAAAAGGACACAGATTTATAAACTGTTTGGAGTCTCCCTCAGAACTCCATGTTTCTTCTTCCATGTAGTATTAATTGGGGGATACTACAAAGTCCCCCATTTACAATGAGACTGCTGCACCAAAAATCTTGTTAAGGATTACATTTCACCTGAATGTCTCTCTGGCTTAATTTTCTCGTTCCTTGGGAATATCTTTCCCAATTTTCCAGCAGAGACTCTGCTATCACAGCTGTTTTCAAGGACCCAAATGCTTCCTAGCACAACAGGCACATGAATGGCTCTTCAGGGCCCAAGCACTCAGCAAGTGAACATCTCATCAATGGCATTTGTTCCCTGGTGACCAGATGCTAAAAAAAAATTGAAGAAGCAAAAAGAGTATCTCCTGTGGAGTCCACAAGAATGAATTCAGGATACCACTATATCCTGAGCCTCAGCCAGAGCTAGGTCTGGTCTGGAGGTAATGCTGAGTCTAGACAGGCTGTCCTTGCAGTGACAGCCAGGGCAGGTGCGTTTGTGGGCACAGCTGATTTGTGGGTGTCTGCCCTAGTGTGGGGCATTTACTGTAGAAAAGGAGTAACAGCCCTGCCAAAGGCAAATTAACCACAATATCATAGTTACTGTTAAAGGGACTTACCCTGTTGAAGCCATCACACATCGGGAAGCAGAAATCAAAATTACAGAATTTAGATAGAGAAGAAACCAGTTAGACTGTCCAGGCAATTTTCTTTCTCTTGTGAGAGTTATCATCAGAATATCTGTTGATGTTCTGTTTTGCCTGGCTTGAAATGTTTCTTTTCGGGGATTTCAAATTATTCCATGCCTCCATAAGTCTTTCTCTGAGAAAGTCTTCCCTGTAAAATCTCTTGAAATTTCACTTTTTCTCTGTCTTGATTGAATTATCTTGCTGCTAGCTTTACCCTTGTTATCATGCCAAGTAATTGTTGTTCTCCTTCTATGTTAACATCTCTTGAAGTTTGGGTTTTCCTAACTCCTCTTAATTTCCTCTTCCACTGTATACATATGAATATGATTCTTTTAATTCTCCCCATAAATCCATGCCTACAGCCTTCTGATAAGAAGAGGGCAACTAAAATGAAGCAATTCTGCTCCTCAACAACTTGCTGGCAATACAGAGATGTTAATCAAATGCAGTTTTCCAGCTGCTGTTGAATCATATATAGAGACAGACTGTGCCGGTCAGAGCTGCAATGATTTATTTTGGCATACTCACCTATCTTTACATGTCTATAAAAATTAGATGGCTAATCTACATTAGGCATCTGGCTGTTTTCAGAAGACAATACTGGGACAGATGTATCCTCTTCTAAGTATTTTTTGAGCTTCACACACAAGTTTCCCTCACAGGGGTTGCCATTTAACTGCTGAAAAGTGCTTTGTTCCAAATGACAGCTGACCACATTTCCATCTTTATTTCCAGATTTATAGGTCAAGTTCTTCTCTTGGTAATGTTGTCAAAGGTTGACCCACGATGTCAAAAAACACTTGGGTTCACTCACATTCACCTTATGGCTCTTTGTATCTCAAAGGGGTTTTATTTACACGCACCAGGACATAAGAATTAAATCTAGCAGATATTTTATAGAATAAACTTTATTTGAGTTCATTAAGGATCACTTTATATTGATACTTACCTGACCATTGAGTTTATTTCTCTTGGTGAGCCCATAACACTGGTGTTTCTACAATGTAAAAACCTGAACTTTTAATTAAAAGCAGTATTCAGAGGGCTAAAGGGGAAGCTCTTTCTGCTTCCTTACAGCTCCATAATCCCCCAGTTTCACAGTCCAAGACTTCAAATGGTAGTCACTGTTTTCTTATCTTGCCTTCTCAACAAAATACTTGAATGGCACCTGATTTTCAGAATATACACATGTCCTTTCTGCTGAAAATCAGGCTGGTTTTCTGAAAGGTGAAATACAAGTTTCCCCACTTGGCATTACTTGGCATATCCCATGGACTTACGCAAATTTTAGCTCAATTTAAGATGCCTGAAGAACTAGTGCTTTCTGTAGCAGAGCTCCTGTGAGGTTATGTCAGGTTGTGAGAGAGGTGATCTTCCAACAAGGCAAAGACACACTTGAATTGCAGAGCCCTGAGAAACAGACAGACTTCTCTGAGGAGTGAGGCAAAGGAAATCTGGAGGTCCCTCACTGAACAAAAAATTATTTCAAAACTGAGATTTGTCACCATTGCTTTAAACAATTTCCCTTAAGCTCCAGGCATTGCCATTAATTCATCTGGCATGGTAGAGTATTGGGTATCTTTACTTCTGAGAAACAAGGACCTGTTTATACAAAAAATCCCAGAACCTTGTAAAGCTGCATTAAGTGTTACCCCAAAGTGTAGACAGAATTTTTTTTCCTCATTCTGTTCATTGTCCAGCTATTGATCTGAGGCTCTTGAGTTACTGGCTGGCAGGAGCTGTGACAGTGACACAGCAGAGCATACACTGCTCCTGTGACAGGCTCCTGCCCAAGGAGGTACCAGCAAATGTTCATTCATCAGATGAATACAGGATTAAGCATGGGAATTTTCTGACCAGCCAACTTTTACCCAATAATTACATTCATCCATTTCAGCAGTATTTCAAAACAGAAACACTCCACAGAAGGTGAGAAGGACACCAGTGCCTCAGCAAAGCTGCTGTGCAATGAGACCACTGAGGTCTGATCCCTCTCCTGTCTGTTTAGATAAAGTCAAGACTTTGGCAGCTCAGACTGTTTTTCTTTGTTTGTGAAAGAAACTGAGAGACTCATAGGATGTGTCAAGGTGCATTGATCATAATAATGAGTCCCTTTAATACTTGTTAACACTCATTCTCTTCTGTTCTCTGTCCTAAGGGCAGTTCAACTCCATTTTTGATTTCAGAGGGAGAGCAGTTTCCTTGGGCTACTGCAGCTAACTCAGATGATCCCATCAAAGAAACACTGATGAAGGCATGATGGAGAGGCAATGGACACAAGCATTCATTATTTTGACAGCAAAACTTAAAATTTTCAGAGTTTGGGAAGAGCATTTTGTCTAAGTGATAGGTGCAAAGATTCTGCTGTCCTCATGCTTATTATTAAGTCCATCAGGGGCAGGCTGGTCTGGGTTTGCATGTTCCCCACTGACAGACCTTTGTCCTTCTTATCACTGATCTCATCAGGAATTGTTTTGAAAATCTGGAAGTGCTGGGAATCGACCTGAGAAGCTTCACAGTTCCTGACAAGTGATCAGAAGTGTGAGTGATCAGAAGTGGGTTATCCCCCAGGTCACCTGTTGGCTTTCTTAAAGCAGTTTTGAGTAGTTAGATCTAAAGATGTGCTGGCTTCCAGCTGCAATTTAACATCAGTGTCTCCTACTTTGTGGAGAAGTATGGAGCTCACAGTTTTTGTTTCACAGGGGTGTTCCAAAATTATTTTAGTGGAGTTAAATTGAGTTGTTGAGTTGAATTGAGTTGAACTGGGCTGAGTGTGTTGTTTGGTTTTCCTCCTTGCCTGTAAATGAATCCCAATAATTTGTCCTGGAACACCTAGCCCTGAAATATAGGGAGTTTACAGCTTTCAGAGGTAGCTCAGGAAGAGCCAACAAACAAACCATCAGGGTAGAGCCCGTGGTTCCTGAGTCCACCTCCTTGTACTCTCTCAGAATACGTGTCTTAAAGCCTACACATTGAAGCAAACAAACCCCGTAGCAAAGGTAGATTTGGTGGACTTTGGGCAAAGGTGGTAAAACATCCTGGTCTTGATTGGGACATCCAAAAGATTTTCCTGTCTCCAGCCTGTTAAAAGATGCCCCAAACTCATATGCACCTTTGGAATAATTAGCTCAGGTTTTTGATGGCGTTAATTGTTTCAGTAATTGTTTAAGTAATGATTGCCCTCTGATGCCTGGTTCTCAGCTGGTGTTTCCCCTGGGAGTAGGTTCCCCCAGGTCTCTCTAATGCTACAGCTATGCAATACCAGGCTCATAACCAGTAAAAAGTAATAAATATAGAGCCTGGGCCTAGAGAGGAGCACTGCAACCTCTATTTGAGTTACAATATCTCCCTCTAAATCTAAGTATTTTAGGGATGAGGAAGCCACTCTTGCTTCATATAAGGCGTTCCTGCCTTCGTGGTTACAAATTTGACCTTTTTTTAATTGCTTACCTAAATTTGTCTAATCTGCTCTGATCAGGTGACTTATAGAGTGAAACAGGTTGACTATTAACAGGTGATTCCTCCAGTACAGGCATCTCTTAAACTTCTCCTGAGTGACTGGATGCTCTTAAACTCACTACTGTAAAAATTATAAATAATTCCCAAGTATTATAATTCTGTTTTGCCACTGGCTTGATTTGCCTGAGATTGTATCAATTCTTGCACTTTCTAAAGGGAGAACCAAGATAAAACTGCATTAAGAAATGAAAATAATCTAAACTCTCAGAACACTTTCCATTAGCATTTAAACAGTACCTGGAAATGAGGATATTTATTTGCATCACAGGTTTCTTTTATCAGTTCTATCCTATAGGCATTGCTAGTTCTGATTTCTTAAATCAAGGCTAATACTGGACAATTTGTATAATGTAAGAGAAGGACCAAAACTGATGATGTCTCTGATTCTTTGATGTTGGATAAGTGTGCATAAGGCACACAGGATTTTGTAAGCAGTGGTAGATATGCATCGTAACTGGACACTTTTGACTCCCTAACCACACAGCAGTTTATAAAAGCACTGGCAGCCTTCAATAAAAGCTCTGTATCCATAGCTAACTCTCTTAATTCTCCTACCACCACACCCCAGCTGAGGCACAGGAATGGATTTGAACACATGCCTTTTCCTAAGCCTCATTAAATGGGAACATTCTTGGTTGGTGTTTTATTTTGTTTATTTATTTTAGAGGCAAATAGATCAAAGCATTCAGTTCAAGGGAAAAAAACAAGTCCATTCTGCAAAGTCAGTGAGCAAGTACTGGAGATTGATACTGATGTTCTCCAAGTGCTGGAATTCATTTTGCAGAGTTTGTCACTTTTCTAATTGAAAAAGCTGTCTCTGCAACATTTAGCAACTAAAAATACCAAGTGATGCAGCGCAAGGAGGGGAAAAAAAAATAAAAAGCCAAGCACTCAGCAGCAGACATCTGCCACCCTGATTTGCAGGCCATACAGCAAGGACACTGAGAAATGGAGCACCGAGGTGTCCCCATCAGCAGATCCCCAGGGTGATGCTTCCTGGAGTGGGGCACACGTGTTCTCAGCAAAGAAAAACAAGGAAAATCTTATAATCAGCAATTGGCTGTAGGTGTGTGAACAAAGATTTGCTTAATACTTAATGTTTAATATTATATACAAGGCTATAGGTCTTAAATAAAGATAGGTTCAGCCTCAAAAATTTAATTAGACCTATTTGTCTCTTTCCTCCAGCTCCATGTCTTGTTTTGTGGTAAAATTTGTGGATAAAAAAAACCCTGGGAATCAGGTGCTCAACGCACTTTTGCATAAAAACCAAAAATCAGTTTCCAGATCTTCACAAGTTACCATGAAACCAGCTGAAGTCAGAATTAGTGCTTATTTTTCTCACTACTGGGTTTTGTGTCTTGCATTTATTGGTGTGGTTGGTTGTTTTGGGGTTTTTTGATGTTCTCTGTGTGTGTAAAATGAGTCTGTTGAACTAAGGCTTCTACACCAGTGTTTCTCCAATCAAAGTCTAATTGAATTAGCACATGGATGTGAACACAAGCTGCCCAAAATTACGGGCAAAGGATCAGTTAGCTTCTCAGGTATCTTTTTTACACCCATTACTATTATGACAAATTTGGAAATTCATCCAAGTCATTGTGATGAAGGATAGCCAAAAATATCTGAAACTTGATATTTCTTATGAAACAGAATTCTTGCCTTCCGGTGAAATTGGTAGTCAAGAAACAAGCAAGTTTCTCATTTCTCCCAGTGAGAAAATTCAATGACTTAGCAATGAAAATGATATTTAAAGAATCTTAAAAGTTCAGCTGCTGCTAAAAATATTCCAGCATATAAAAGCAACAAAATTTGAATTTGCCTCTATCCGATCTGATTTCCCACTGTACTTCTAAAAGAGAATAGAGATAATTTCTGCATCCACAATTTTTTCATGATGCCCTAATTTTAACCATGTCAAAGTGGGAGGTTAATCTAAATTTCTTGAGCTCTTGTTGTAGTGGTTGTGAAGAAGAACTTGTTCAGAGAAGTCCACAAAGCTTCTCTGAGGGGTTGAAGCCCCTCTGCTCTGGAGCCAGGCTCCGAGATCTGGGAGCATCCAGCCTGGAGAAGAGAAGGATCCAAGGAGAGCTCAGAGCCCCTGGCAGGGCATAAAGGGGCTCCAGGAGAGCTGCAGAGGGACTGGGGACAAGGCATGGAGGGACAGGACACAGGGAATGGCTTCCCAGTGCCAGAGGGCAGGGTTGGATGGGATATTGGGAAGGAATTGCTGTCTGTGAGGGGGGTGAGGCCCTGGCACAGGTTTTCTAGAGAAGCTGTGGCATCCCTGGAAGTGTTCCAGGCCAGGTTGGACAGGGCTTGGAGCAACCTGGGATAGTGGAACATGTTCCTGCCCATGGCAGGGGGGTGGAATGGGATTATTTTTAAGGTCCCTGCCAACCTAAATCATCCTGTGATGGCTCTTTGTGGCTCTCCAGAGAAGCACGAAGAGCATGTGGGACAGTTGTCCAAAATGAATACAATTAACCAGATGATGCTTCTCTATCACCTATAAAAGGAGTCAAGCCACTGAACAAACATCAAAGCATGTACATTTTACATGACTAAGCTGAGGCCACAGAAATCCTGCTCGTTGGATCCCAAGCTGCTCTTAGCAGTTTTTGTAAGCTGGCACCGTATTTCGATGGGTTTCAGAGTGAGAACTGTAACTGTGATGCGTCACCAGTATCAACACCAAAGCACAAAACGCTTTGATGAGAAGACCTTGGCAGTATTTCTGTAAACAGACGTTTGAATATATGAGAGAAGAAAAGGAAATTGAAGTCTAAAAGGAGCTCTGATCTGTCTCCTGATATTAATTATCCAAGACCTGATGATCACAAAACCTTCAGATGAATTGGTGACAGATAGCAAATCCAAAGACCTCATAAACAGAAAAAGGCATAAGTCCCTAACTGCAGATAGATATGAGCTGAGAGCATTGTGTCTCATGAAAAAGTAACATAGCTGGAATACACTAATGTAATTTTTCTGCCCAGAAAAGGGGATGGCACTGGGCACCTTCAGGAAAACTTCACTTCTCCAGGAATTTAGGAAAATGAATTAACCCCATAAGGATTGCTGAACTTTTACTTGCAGCCCAGCCAAAGCCACTGAGTTCAGGAGCATAGAACATCTTGTTCTTCATCATCTCTGCCCTCGTCCTCCCCATTTTCTTCTAAAGGAAACCCAATATAATCTCACACACAAAATAATAAACCCCACAATTTTTTCCAAGGGGTTCGTGAGGCAGAGAAGCCCATGTAGGGTTATGAATCACAAAGGTATAAAAGCACTACCATATAACAGCCTTTTTCACCTCTGTTGAATCTTAGCCAACTCAACCACTGCCTCTTGTCATTATTCTAAATAACAGTAATAAGAACACCTTTTTCTTCAGATGTCTGAATTTTGATGAAAAGGCCCAACTTTTTCTCAAAACCACAGGAATATCCAAAGTGCTCTCTTCACTTTCTCATTTCCTGCCTTTTCGGGGGTCCTGACTCTGCATTTTATGTCTCTCTAACTTGACCCAATGCACCATTCCATTTGTACACTCCTTGCCCCCCAGCTCATGCCATGGGATGCTCCCTTCGACAGAGCAGCATGGCTCCATTTTTCCCAGGGGTCATAGAAGGTCCTGTTTGGCCTCCAAAGCCCTGGATGGACCACAGATCTGACCCAGAGAGAGAGTGTTTTAGGATAGTCTGTACAGAGCAAGAAAGCTCCTGCCACAGAAACATTTTGCCTTTCCACCGCCAGAGTTCTATTCAGAGGACAAATTCAGTCTAAATACACAATGATTAGCTCTGCATTTACTTTAAGTTCCTTCAAGAGATAATTTCCAACAGTATGTCTCAGCCACTGCTCATTATTTGCTGATAAGAAATACAGGGAATGGTTGAGAAAAAGGACACAATAATAAGAAAAATGGAAGGTAGGAAACAAGCCAGCATAGAAATCTGCAGGCCTGGGATTTTGGCCGCAAAAATAATATTTTCCTTTCATCCTTCTTGTCATTACTAATATTTTCTTAACTTGCTCCCTCTGCTACGCTCACTAAAATTAGGCAATAGCAGAAAATTAGATGCAAACAGAGCAACATATCCCTCAAAAAACAACCTGACCGATGGATTGACAAGGGTAGGGTCTGCACAGGGCTGGATCCATGGTCCTGTTTGCCTCTCCCAGCATGAGTTCCCAGCTCAAACAAGCCAGCAGTGCCCCAGTCCAGAGTTTGTTCCAAAGTTGTGTCAGAAGGAGCGCGGCTTGGCTGGTCACTTGCTCCTGTGATCTACAGCCAGCACCATCCCTTGCCTGAGGATCCAGGCTGGAAAAGAGTGTAGGAGTTGTCTACACACCAGATCAGTCTAAGGTCCAATGAGCCAGCCCTTGGCTTTTGAAAACTGGGATGGAGTAGTCTGCCCATGGAGGAGGCTTTCCAGTCACAGGTAATTATGGGCTGGCTTTTGCCCAGCAAAGTAGTAGTTTAACATCCTGTTTGAGAGACAAAACATCCCAGATCACCCAGATCACCTGGATGCAGGCTGTCCAGGGCTCTACCATTGCTTTGAATTCAGAAATTGTGTCCAAATTGAGAGCAAGCCCTTCAATCCAGCTGCAAATGTTCCCACCACACATATGAAGCTCAAACCTCTGCCATCTGCTGGGCAGAACAAATAACATTGCATAAAATACACATTGCTGTCACTCTTGGCTTCTGTTTATTCTTCTGATGGCCGTGAGCTATGCGTTAGTGAAGAGGCCTGTTGTACTTTTGGTGTATTTTTCCAACCTATTGGCAACAATGGCAGCTTGAATTTCATAGGTTAATCCTGGGCTAGCTATAACAAATCCCTTGCATGCATTTGAAATTCTGCTCTCTTCAGGTTGCATCACCTTTCCCCCATTACCGTGAACAATAAACACCTAATCCTAAGGTTTGACAAAAAGTCACGATAAAATCAGAAGATCACAAACTTTCTTAAACCTCAGAGAAATCTCAGGCTTCAGTTTTAGCTCACTCTAAGGGAGGGAAAATTATTTTCCCCTCTCTAGTGTATCTAATCCAGGCAGAGGTACCATCACAGAACTTGTTGATAGCCATCATAGAATTTGATGGTATTATTTTTCAGTGCGGACATCAGGTTCCTCCTGAAGTTCCTGATGGTATCCCAGCAATCTGAATGTCCCTGCTGTTTCTGGAAATCAATTACATCATCCTTAAAATATGTGATAGAAAACAGCATCAGGAAACCTGCAGATTTGGCAGCAGTGCCAGCGCTGTACAGAGCCCCAAAAGTTAACAATGGCCACGGCTTTGAAATACTGCTGATTCCTTCATTTCCCATTTCCCCCTGTCCCAGTGGTGTCATTTGGAAATACATTACAGCTGAAAGACTTTGGGATGTTTTAATTACATGTGACTAAAACTTGCTGTTGCTAGAATTAGTGCGCCTATGCCTACGATTTATAGGTCTCTGTTTCGACACTAGTGAGGTCATAAATAACATGAAATGGGCCCTTTAGTATTAGGAAATTCAGCGCTCCTCTCTAAGCCTTGACACACATATACACTCAGAAACCATCGTAGGGTTTGTGCCGAGCTTGGTGTGAAATGCAGTGCAGCAGCACTGGGGAAGAGGAGCAAGACACTAAATAATAAATACTGGCCCTTTGGGCAAGGCCATCCCAGTTGTTTCACTGGGGTGGGAGAACTCGCTGCACTTGTGGGTTGGTGTGGGTGTTTAATGGGGGGTTATTTCTGTAGAGCATGGACTCCACTTAGAGCTATCAGGGGAGCAGGGGAGAAAAAAAAAACAAGGTAAAAGAAGTATTTTTGACCTCCTATTTTGAATGTGAGGATGTGTTTCAGGTGAAGAAGCATGCACGTGGTTCAGAGTCACGCTAGGTAATGGAGAAGTGTCTCCTGGGCTCTCTGTCTGACTTGCAACACTTTGGCAAAGGAGCTTGGGGAAAAAACAGTGAAAGTTCATTCTTCAAATCACTGAAGTTTGGGGAGGATTTCACAGGATGAGTAGTCTTCCTTGATGGACTATCAACCACCCCCAAACACAGCTGATCTATAGGGGCAGGATGGGGAAAAAACCTCACCTAGCACAGGATAGAGATGCATGAGCTGTGTCCCAGGCATGATTTTATCTCTGTAGACAGGTGGTCTGGGATTGCTGTCAGAAATGCTTTCAGATTTCACCATTACCGGCACTAGAGAAGGGCAAAGTTTTAGCATGATATGACTAACACTGGCAAAGTACACTTGAGAAAAAATAATGTGAATTTTGCCTTCTTTCTGCTTTTGGATGAGATGACAAAGACTTTATATTCTGACCCTTGCTCTACTCTCATTTGCTAGCTAAGTAGTCGCTGCATGTGGAAGTCTTTATGTGGTTCCTAAGAAACTCACTTTAGCAATTTAGTATCTGGAATTCAAACTTTAAATGGACATTTTTATCTTGACACACAGCTTTTCCCAAGGCATTGTTTCTCTTCACCAGTGAGCATGAGCTTCAGAACAAGGTGTGAGAACCTAAGTAATGAATCCACCATTTTATTTCACTCTTTGTAATATCCTCTATTATTTTCTAGAATAGTTGGTACATTTGCTGATTGCAGAAGAAAAGAAGAAAAGGCTTCTATTAAAACAACAATGAAATCTTGTTGCAAAAGACACTCATGAATTTTCCACTTGTAAGAGGGAATAATAATTGAGCTAATAAGGCTGAAGAGGTGACTGGAAAAGAATTGGGTTTTGCCACAAATTTGTCTCAGAGCAGCCAAAACTTTGAGGCACCGAGCTAATATAAACAGGGATGTCCAAGAAGATTTAGTCTTTTGTACTACCTTTGTAGAAAATATGAATTTTTAAGAAAAATTACAAAGCCAAAAAAAAAACCCAAGTTATAACAGAGAGTTTTGTCCTGTTCCATTTCCCTTGGAAAAGCCAAGATACCTTGTTCATGTATATCTTTCTCATTCCCTTTTTCTCTCTTCCTGGTGAAACTTGTGTCAGAACAACCTCTGGCCAAACTGCAGTGTGAAACAGCAGATAATAGAAGAAAATAAGAGTGTAAGGAAACAGAAAATAATGTCATGAGAACATGTTCAAATGTCAGGGTTTCTGGGTCCTATACATTGTCTGGAAGATAATTACAAATTTTTTTTTTCTGCAGAAAGCAAGCATCATAGCATCAATAATCATTGTCAATAATGAAAAAAAGGTTAAAAATATACTGCACAGCCCTCAGGTAGATGTTTGAGCCATAGTTGCAGCACACAACACATAGCTCCATTAGCATCAGTTTGTGGCAAATCCTGACATGCAATGATCATAATATCACAGCATGGTTTGGGTTGGAAGGGACCTTAAATCTCAGCTGATTCCACACCCTATCACAGGCAGGGACACTTTCTACTATCCCAGGTTGCTTCAAGCCCCATCCAGCCTGGCCTTGGACACTGCCAGGGATGGGGGAATCCACAACATCTCTGGGGAACAACCCAGGGTTGGGTGTCAATGACATCACTCAGCTCAGTGTCATCTGATTGTTTTACTGACCCTTGAAAATTCCAGACTGTGTCCCATATCTTTTTCCTTTTCCCCAGTCACAGTTTCTTTTTGATACTCCTGTGTGTAATTCCCCTATTATCGAGGTTACAAACTCTGTCAAGAAAGGAACTTTGGGACTATCCATCTATCTGAATAATTTTGTCATCTAGAATCCAGTCCTGCTTGTAGCTTGCACC
>NW_008240031.1:2769384-2771884 GCF_000691975.1 Corvus brachyrhynchos | reverse complement strand
CAAATGAAAAAACATTCTTCCCTAAAAAAAACCCCAACATTCCTGGATTGTAGGCTTTTAAAAAAATTCACTTGCTGGAGAAGTTTCCAAGAAAACCCAAAAGGAAAATTATCTCAGGTTGACATTTCAAACCAAAATGATGATTTATAAAAATGTGGGGGACTTTCACTGAAAAGAAAAAAATGGTAGTTTAGGTTGTACTGTAACACAATATTTCATCTTGTTTTGAAATGATCACTCAAAATGGTTTTGTTCTTTTGAATTTCTCACCAGCAAAGTTTTGTGTATGCACGTATGTAGAGCTGACATTCTCTTGCCAAAAATTAGGTTTGACAAAACTGTATTTCTTGGCAGGAGTTCTTTCCTCCTGAAATTTCAATAAGCCCTAACTTTAAGAAATAGATATGTTTAAACAGAAGGGAGATGAGAAAACCAAGAGATTCTGGGCTAGACACCGGGATAGCTGAGGTGCTGGGTCAGCTGGAGAGCAGAGTAAAAAAATCCATCAGAAAGGCTCACTGGGGAAAAGAGTCATTGATGAATTGTGCACCAGTGAGTATCTTCAGCTGTGAACCTTGGTCATGTGTGAATGCCTGGGTGTGGGAGGGTTGTGAATGAAGGATTGTTCATGGAGGCACAATAAAATAATGTTTTTGGAGAATTTTTACCCCAGAGCATATAGAGGCACAGTTATGACAAAACTTCATAAAAAAGATAATTATTCCTTTTCCTGTGCCCAGCTACAAGTGCTTTCCCACCTACCAAGACAAATACCATGGAAAGAGAAGAACTTTCTTTTGTCTAGAAAGTGGCAAGGGGCTGCCTACAGGGCTGCTGTGGCCAGAGACCTCCTCCTACAGTGAGAAAGGATTGCTGCAGCTGCATTGTCAGGCTGATAACATCACATGGAGGCACAGGGCTCACCATACAATCCAACAAATAGTCAATTGAGAGTCTGTTCACCGCACTGGGCTCCATATCAGGCATCCAGCCGTGACCAGTGCTTGCTGAAGCTATCAAAGATGTTGTACCAGTCAATTAATAACTGGAGGACCCACTTCAGGATCAGCATCATCAAACTGCTCCTGCTGCCTACTCCTAGGCACCAATCCTTGGAGTCCTGAAGAAGCTTCTGGTGGAATCTACCACTTCTTCCTAGTGACGAAACTTAGCTTGGGATGTAGGTGGTCAAATTTACAGGTTTCAAATGTAAAAGTCATCCTGGCTGGTCACCCTACTCACTGGAAGCACTCCAAAGGACAATACTTCTAGTTTTAAATCTGATGATTCAGAACCTCTCACCATTGAATATGGAAAAAAATGAACCAAAGATGAAGAGCTCAGATGGAGACATCTGCCTTTTAGCCTTGATTTGTTTGTGCATTGGAAGAGGTATTTTGTACCCAACAGGGTACATTCTATTATGAGGATCTCACATTTAGTAAAGGAAAAATTAGCATCTTGTTACCATACAATATATTGAAGATCACGAAAAGCTTCAGGAAATTAAGAGGATGATGAGAGATGCTTTGTCAGAGTGAAGATAATGCCTTTAGGTGGGTCCATGTGTGTATATTTGTGTAAAAAGTACTCAAAAGTCTGGTGACTTCATAGGAAGGACTCTACTCCCTCTGCACTTCAGGATGCTGAGGTGACACTTGCAGCCCCATGGTCTGTTCTTGTTCAGGGGAACAAGTTCCAATGCTATAGGGTATTGCATGGTCTCATGAGAGCAGGAGAGAGTATAATCAAGATTGTTCCACAGGTGCCTCTGTCTTTGTATGGGATATTTTTGTGAGGTGTTCAGGCTGATGCAATCCCATGACACCTGTGCACTGAGCTGGCAAGACAGGAGTCATCCACTTCTGGAGCTGATGGGTCTGTTCAAGCCCCTTTTTGCCTTTGCAATCAGAGCAAGATGAGCACATGGATCAGGGAAAGATGTTGCTTGCAGCAGGGGAATTGAAGCAGAGGGAGGCTCCTTGTAGACTTCTCTACAGTACCTAACCCTCCTACAGCCTACCTTGGAATCATCCCCTCTCCTTCGCTTGCCATGTTCTAAAATAAACTGCACTATCACAGAATCAGAGCATCTCAACCTGGAAGGGAACCATAAGGTCATCAAGTACAACTCCTTGCAGGACTACCAAAACTAAAACATATTTCTAAGAGCATCTTCCAGATCCCTCTTGAATGCTGACAGCCCTATGTGGCTGACAGATTTTGATTAACTTTGTAGCAGGATAATGATATCCTTTTCTTAAGCTGCTTTAGGTACCACACTGAAGAAACCTTAGGGAATTCATATTTCCTAACTTTTCCATTTTCAGTTCTGTCTTACACCCAGCAATAGACAGGGCTTGCCAAATGCTCACCAGGTTTACAAAGCTTACCAGCACTTTGGGGCAGCTGAAATAGGGGTTCAGAAGTCTAATTTTCCCCTACCTTTTTCTTAATTGTAGTTCTGACACTTAAGCAGTATTTTTTTTTTTTTTTTTTT
>NW_008240031.1:2752607-2769200 GCF_000691975.1 Corvus brachyrhynchos | reverse complement strand
CTTTGGGGCAGCTGAAATAGGGGGTCAGAAGTCTAATTTTCCCCTACCTTTTTCTTAATTGTAGTTCTGACACTTAAGCAGTATTTTTTTTTTTTTTTTTGCTAGGACATTTCATTCAGCTAGAAAAGTATTCAGATGTATATTCTTCAGGAGCAATCATAGGGACTGCCTACATAAATATTACATCTACCTCACACAGAAAGCACCTTGAGCCACAGTGTTTCTTGCTACTGGGAGGCCTGAATCCTGGAATCCTGACCACAGAAAATTGGTAGCGAGTTACTTCCCAGAAAAGAACTGCAGCTTGAATACACCTCTAGTAAGGCTTTAATGTATTTGTAGCAAGCAAATTTATGAGATAAACACTCATGAGACTTAGTCAATGGAGTAGTTTTTGACATCTGATCTCTAGGGAATGTGGGAACTACACCTAAGGAGGCGGCAACAGAAAAGCTGACCAAGGGAAGAAAACCTGTAGTCAGAACTTAGCAAAATTGCAATCCACATCTTCACTGAGAAAAAAAAAGTCAAAAAATAAGGTAGAAAAAATTGAAGATCGCTGGCTCAAGAATGACTATTTGCTTTAATAGAATCCCAGAATGGTTTGGATTGGAAGGGACCTTAAAGACCATCTCATTCCAACCTACCATGGGCAGGAACACCTTCCACTAGACTTTTTTTTAAAGGCTGCTAAAGCACTTGCTCTGCTGGTTAGGATGTTATTATTCACTCTGAGGTTATAAATGATGTCTTCTGCTGATCTTCTTTCATTAAACTGTGTCTCAGCCAAGAATCATAAGGTTGTGCAAGTAAAAAGGGAGAAAACTGCTATGGAACTATATAAACACCTATTTAAAAATTAAATTGTTGAAATAACAAAAATACAGTACTGAGTTCAGTTCTAGCAGTGTGTACATATCTCTACTGGTATCAATGAAACTGAGGCTATTAACACCTGCAGAACATGTGATCCATAGCTAGAAGTTCTGGTCACACCAGAATAGTTCCAGGAGGCAAATGTTTTCTTTGGTACAAGAAAATGTGGTATCTAATTACATGTCCAAGTTCAAAATACGAGATAGCCATATCCATGTTATGCAAGCTTATAAGGCATCCACAGGGTATTCAACTATATAATTCACCAAAAAAAATAACATTATCAAACAAACAGGTGCTCAATAGTACTCAAAAACAACCCAACAGATTAATTTACTAAGATTGCCTTTCTTTGCAATTTTCTTGACCTTTACAGTAAAGCCTAATTCCAATTAGTTCAGTTATAAAGTCCATAACTCTTGTAGGTACCGCAGTGTGCAACACATTATCATTTTACAATGTTCTCCCTGATTTGCAGCACAAAACATGCACTCCTTATGGGAATTTGTTGGCAGGCATTTAGGGCAGCTGGAAGTGATCATGAAGTGCAATTACTGTCTGTGCATATCCACATCTGGAAAACAGTTCTTTGCAGATTTTAAAATAGCCTTAATGAAGAATGGAACCTTGTACTTGAATCGATGGAAAGGGTGAAGGGGTCTCAACGCCAAATTTGTAAGAGAGCTAG
Source organism: Corvus brachyrhynchos (assembly GCF_000691975.1). Classification (NCBI taxonomy): domain Eukaryota; kingdom Metazoa; phylum Chordata; class Aves; order Passeriformes; family Corvidae; genus Corvus; species Corvus brachyrhynchos. Next base: position 2,767,636 of record NW_008240031.1, on the reverse strand, counting down.
AATAAAAAGAACACACTGTACAGAAATAGAAAATAATTAACGGAAAATTAATTATTGTCAGAAATGTTTGCCATCATTCTTCATGGAAGGAAGAAATATCATCTGTGGGCAGGGGTGAAGGGAAGTTCTCCGTTAAATAAAATATCTAACATTTGCCATGTAAAATTTAACAGTGATGATACCGGCTGGAGGATGTTAGGTGATATTATCTCCAACACATAATCTCACGATGTCTTGTGGACAGGAGAACACCAGTTGATGTGAGACGTGCAGAGAGGTTTACTGAAAAAATTCTAGGGGAAGATGGAGGCAACCCAAGAAAGACCAGCATTATCTTTAAGAGGTTAACCTTAATGGGTTCCTCGTGATGACAGTGGCTGCACCACATGCTGGGTCTAGCTCTCTCCTTGCTTTGGACAATCTCCTCAAGTAGAGTGAGCAGTATTTATTACTACATCCCTTGGCCACCCTAGCCACATTTGTAGTTGCTCCAGGACAGCACTGAGCTGAGGATGGTCACTTTCTGACGTGCTGCAGGGATCTCTTAGTGAACATGCTCAAGAACCCTTGCCTGGAAATACCCCCAGTTCAGCCACACTTTGCCCTGTTCTTCTCACAGTGTTGACATCCCTCAACTCGAGCTCAAAGCAGTGGATGCTGCTGCTCCTTAGCACCTCCAAAAATTGCCCAAATAAAACCTAAGGCATGCAAAGCCTTAAGACATACTTAATGGTATTCAAAAATATTTTTTAAATTGTTTCAATTTTTAATTTTGGGTTATGCAACTATAAAAACTTTCTCTTTCACTCCTCCCTAAAACAAGTGATCCCTTTTTCTCCTTTATGCAATCAATACTCAGGTTTTAATCCCTCCCCATGCGTGCTTTGGGATAAAGATACAATCGGTCTCTTCTCACAGGCAATTAACAACAGGACAGAGGGAAATAGCCTCAAGCTGCACCAGGGGAGGTTCAGGTTGGTCATGAGGAAGAGTTTCTTCAATGAAAGGGTTGTCAGGCATTGGAAGGGGATGCCCATGGAGGTGGTGGAGTCACCACCACTGGAGGTGTTCAAGAACTGCCTGGATGTGGCACTCAATGCTCTGGTCTGGTTGACAAGATGGGGATCAGTCAAAGGCTGGACTTGGTGATTTTGGAAGTCTTTTCCAACCTCAATGATTCACTTTTGACTAGTTGGACACAGATCTCAGAGCAGCATGCTCTTCCCACAGTCTTGCATGCAAGAAACTATCCCACCTGTTGAAATCTGCCGTAAATGTTCCTTGCCTTCCTCCTTCCCCAGGTTTAGTTATCGATGCTGCCCAAGTAACTTCTGATCTCTGTCCTGCAGGTAGGTGCATACTTTTGTTGGAGTCTAAGATGTGCAATTTGCAATATTTATTTTGACTCATTCCAGTTGAAATAATTTTTAAAGGATCCATGTGGGCACTTCAGGTTCCTCCCTCTTTTTTCTCTCAGAAGATCTGTCTAAATCACTGAGTTTCATTACTTTCTTACAGAGGGTGAGTAATGTCCTATGTGAGCATTTCTACATTTTGAATATTAATTACTTTTAACAGGCCGAAGCTAAACTACACAAGCAGTTAACACAAATATAAACAGACCTCTACCAACATAAAAGACCATGAGAAAGGTTTTTGCAACCAAGCTAAGAGGTTTTCTTTATTTTTTTCTTTTCCTTTAGTGATGAAAAAAACCCTAAAACAACAAAAGCTTTGAGGAAGGAGGCAAAAATAGTGAAGGCTAGTAAGGCCAGAACAGCTGAGGTGGGAATAGTGGATTTCTGCTGTCTTGAACTAACCCTGCTACCTGCACAGGAGCAGGCCAGATGGGTCACCACGCAGGATGCTCTGTTAGCTCTCTTACAAGCACACACCACGGCCGACACGCTGCCCAGAGCAAGGAATGACCCCAGATTTCCTCACCGACTGCAGCCTCCAGCTGGCTTTTCTGCACAGTGGAGCAAAAAGAAAAAGTATAAGCTGTTTCTCCGGCAAGTCGTGAATTTATTCATCACCTCAATGCTCCCCAGGCGTGGGCAGGACCTCGCCTGTAAAGCAGAGCACTTTTTGGCAGCTCTCAACGGTGGGTGTTTCTGCCAGAGCGGCTCTCCGAATACTCTTTGTACAGCCAGATTTCATCAGAACAAAGCCAACACTAATTCAAGGCTAGGTCTCTCTAATGATGTTTTATTATGAGTAAACATTGGGCTAAGCACAGCTGTATTAAGTGGATTTTGGATTCTTTAGTTGTAAAGAACCCTTGGGAGCATCTGTCCCTACATTAACATCACGGCGAGTATGGGTTTTCACCCAGTAATTCCTGCAGCAAGCCAATAATTTTTGTTAGGAACTGGAGGATCTCAGGAAACGCTTTGAGAGCTTTGCAATGTTCCTGAAGCTATCTATTGTCCCGGGAATCTCTGCCTCATTATCACCCATCTGGCTTCCCTCGTGTTGCATGCACAGACCACTCTCACCTTTTCCAGCAGTTCCAGGGGACCCAGGAGGGAGAACAGCTAAAATCTCCATTCATGGTCCTCCTGAAGTAGATAACGTCTGCTCTCAGGTACTTATCAGACAAAGGAGCATTATTACTGGTGTTATTATTAGTAGTAGTATTATTTATCAAATTAAGACATTAGCAATACAATGGATGCACAAATGAAAACCAAAATTCTTGCAGTATTCATAATACTAAAACACAGAAAATGGGAAGCAAAATAGCAAAGTCAAGTGTTTTATGGATGTATTTCCTCTGCAAGTATCTTTGCACTGGTGTGTCCAGGGAAGGGAACGGATCTGGGAAGGGGCTGGAGCCCCAGGAGCGGCTGAGGGAGCTGGGAAAGGGGCTCAGGCTGGAGCAAAGGAGGCTCAGGGGGGACCTTGTGGCTCTGCACAAGTCCCTGACAGGAGGGGGCAGCCCGGGGGGTCGGGCTCCCAGGGAACAGGGACAGGAGGAGAGGAAATGGTCTCCATCTGCACCAGTGAAAGATTATATTAAATATTAGGAAAAAATTCTTCACAGAAAGGGTTCTCCAGCCCTGGCAGAGGCCTCCCAGGGCAGTCCCCATCCCTGGGGGGCTTTAAGAGCTGTCTGGATGTGGCACCTGGGGACAAGGGTTAATGGTAAACAAGGTGGCAGTGCTGGGTTAATGGTGATCTTAGAGGGCTTTTACAACCTTAAAAATTCTATGATTAGAAAACTGATGCTTTCATGAAGAGTAATTTTTAATTAACAATAGTTTATTTTCCACAAAGAGCTTTCTTAATTTATTTTGTAGTAGAAGCACTACTAAGAGGCAAATATATTTTACTAAAGGAGGATTGTCATGAAGGTCTCAGCGGTGTATTTTGCTGCCTGCCATCCCATTCTCACCTGAAAGCTGGACTCACCAGCAAGACTACACCTCCCTTAACACTTCACTGTCAGAGATTTCCCAAATGTTCAACTTTCCTTCAGTAAGAAGAGAAAGCATTGATATATTACAGAAGGTTTAGCAGTAAACTCCAATCTCACTGTGGCTCAATATTCAAAATATTTTGGGGGCTGAATTCATTTAAAATAAGATGTTAGGTGGAAAATCATAATAAAACTGAAATCCTGCCTCTGTACCCCCACCCCCAAAAATTATTCAGAAAGAAATTTCTGCCCAGAGTTATTTTTCCCACTTCTCAGAAGGAAAGAAAAGCGTAAGGAAAGTAGATGCATTTTCCAATAGATACATACTGAGCCTGTGACAAGGTATAAACTCAACATCAACACATCATTCCTAGCACTACACAGATTTCTCTCTGCTGGAAGCAGGAGTACAATTACACATAAGCCTCCAGACAGCTGGCCTGCAGTAGGACTTTTTCAACACTTTGAATTTGAGATGGATGAGAAAAAGAAAAAGCAGCTATGCCACAAACCTGGTGGGAGAAGTTTTGCCTATGGGAGATGATGAATATTCAAATCACAGCTTGCATGAAATGCCATAGCACCTTAGTCAAACAGAGTTTGAAACAAAATTGCTCCTCAGCCATTTTGGGTCTGGTCCACAGTTCAAAATGTTTCAGTTCAAAACAACGAAAATAAAAAGCACTATTTATTTTTTCCTATTTAAAAGAAAATACTTGAGCAAATAATATTTCTGTCTACAAACCTCTCTCTTTTCCAAAGCCAACATTCAGTGCAATTTGCATTCTCTGTCTTTATCTTCTAGACAAAGATCTTCAGGCTTACACAGGTTAAAAAAGAGTTGCCTGATGGAATCCCTCATATCTTTGATCCTAGATAATTATCTCACACATGCTCACACTGTCCTCTCTTGTCCCACAGTTTACCCTTGCACTGACAGAGAAAGACTCACACTAACAAATACAGCCTGAAAAATGTTTTGGGATAAGTTCATTTACTGTATCGAATACTTTGCCTACTTGTACAGAAGGTGTAAACACTAACAAATTGGCAGTCATGAAATTAATGATGACTGTAAATTACTGAGGTACTTAACTACTTCTGCCAAGTGTCTCCTGAACAATAAATAAGGAGGAAATGTATTTGGAGATAAGGAAGACCTCATAAATATAGTAAATTTAATTATGGAGCTCAAGCAAGTCTGGAACAAATATATCAGTAGGTCCATGTGATAAGTAGTAGATGTTAAGAGACTTACTCCCAGTTTTTTGTGGGGTTCCCCAGTTCCAAGTGACCAGCATTATTTCTTATGAGTCACAGATCAGGGCTGGACTGGAAACAGAGCGAAAGTATTTAAACACTTAAAGAAAAAACAACATTGTGTATTATCCTGTTCTAGGTGCTTGGCAGGGATCTAGTGTGGTGTACGAACAGCCCAAGGGTAGCAACCAAAAGCCATAGGCTCATTTGGTGTCACAGACAAAAATCTGTCCTGCAGGGGGTAAGTCCCATCTAGTGATAAGAATAAAAACCCAGCCCTTGGTAATTCCAAAGGCACCTCAGGAAGTGGGAGGAAGGTCCCTGCTGGCACCCACATTCTGCAAATGGAGAAAATAAGACCCTAAGGCCCATTTCCATTTCAGCAAATTTCCAGTTGCTCAAACTCTTGTGCTGAGGCTGGGTTTCCCTAAGTCAAGGGGAAAGAAAGACAGCCTTAGATGTAATCCCCCTCATACATCACCCCATTTTCTCTCCAACAGCAGTTCAGTGGAAAAGGTGGGGACCCCAGAAATTACTACTGCCACCTCAGAGTTCTTTGTCCCTTGTCCCTGCATCTGCCACCCCTGAGGACCAAGTCCTGCTCTGCCTCATTGGGGAAGGAGAGCTGGACACAGGCACTTCTGACAGCCTGGGGAAAGCAGGCCCTTGTGGAAGGAAACTCATTTTTCTGGAGCTATGAGTTTCTTTTTTTTCCTTCCATGAAGGAATGGAAGAGTGATGTCAAGGGACTTTGGATCCAGCCCTTCAAGCACTGTGAATCAGCCAAGAAGTCCAGCCAAAGCAGCACAGCTTTCCCCAAATGCTGCCCCTTCCTAATTCTGCTTCCCAAGTGATTTGCTTACTGTATCTCTGTCTGCCTTCTCCCCCCCTGCCACTCAATCAGAGCTAAATGTCAAATGTCTCTGCCATCAGCCATGCCAGGCATGCTATAAAAAGCAGCTGTCTTCCTGACAAACTGTGCTCTCTGAAAGTCCTGTCTTCAACTTCTCTGTCATTTGCAGCCTTCCTTTAATTTTATTTTTAACACTCTGTCGGTCTGTCCCCCTGGGATCGCTCAGCAGCAAGGACATCCCAGAGGAGCACATTCACCTCTACTACACCCTGCAGGAGCAAAGACAGGTAGGAATACCTAAATCCCAGTGCTCCCAGGGATAAACTGAGTAGTACAATCATCCTGTGGTCTGTTCAAACCCTCCTGGGGGGAGATGCTCACAGGGGAACTGTGCTGTGACAGGTCCCATCACCACCACACTCCGTACACTTGAGGCATGGCCCAAGGCAGCCTCACACCCTGCTCATCCTCTTGGGCATTGACACCACAAACAGGCAGCACAAGCCAGAGCTAGTTTGGAGTTGCCCACAGTGACTTTGGGGGCCACTTTTAAGGCGAGCTGAGCAGGGTTTACCAGAGCACAGTCATCTAACCTGGTACCTGCACTGCAATCCTCTCCTGCACACGGACATGTTCCTCATTTGATGCCGAGGTTGGTGGGCAGGCAAATGCTGGGGTTGAAAAACTGAGAGTAACAAAAAGCTGCTGACTTTCTGTCAGAAAATTGCATATTCTGTGCTGTTTTCCAGAGAAGCAGCAGTGTGGGGATTTATAATGCACCCGCCTATTTCCAAAATTACTTGGTTGAAAAACGGTTTCTTTATGGGAAATGGGTAGTGTTCCTCCTTCCTTTCCCACTGTAAAAGGTTTCCAGCTGGGAATACTCAGAATTTCATCTCCTTCAGTGTAAAAGGACACAGCCAGATATCACCCTCCCTACCAAACACCCCCAGCCTGGACACTGAGAGTGCACAAGCTCCTGCAGTTCCAGATCTTTCTACCATTAGGAGCTCAGGTAGTAAAGAAAAGTGGGGGGTTTGGGGTTAAGTTAGTTCAGGATCCCACCACCATTCCTCACTTCTCTTCCTGTAATCATCCAGTCCCATTTTTATCCACACAAAATCATCGCCACTGAGTCCACTTATGTATCTCCACCAAGACACCACTGCCAGCAACAGTGAATTTTTCAGCAATCATGGCATTTAACCCTCCCTTGTAAAACTTGCTTGGCTTGCTTTGAACTTACTTTTTTACTCTGAAAAGGGACTTTTTCAGAGAAAATGACAACTACCTTGTTTATTTGACCACTCATCTGTGTTGCTGAGCAGGAAAGGTATTTTTAGCCTGGCAGTCAGCCTCACAAATAGTCCAGAATTCAGATTTTGTTTCTCCTGTCTTGCTCATTGCCACCAATAAAAATTTTGCAACCAGAAGTTCTCTCTCAGACTGAAGTGTTAGCCACAAGAGAATCCAGCCCTTATTCCCAGGGACACGTCAGCTCTGCAAAACACAGAAATCCTGACTTTGTTTGCACAAAGGAAGATATGACTGAAATATAAAACCACATATATAACACACAGATGAAACAGGGCTAGCAGTAAAAAAGGGGTTGCATTTAATTCTTCTGTTACAGGATTACCTCTGTCAAATTTTAAGTGTTTATACACGTAGCAAAGGTATTGCAATCTCACGGTGGACCCAAGTGAAAAAATTTGATGATGGAGTTTATCTTAAATACTGTTGAGGGAAGTCCATTCCTGGGTGACATGCTCTCAGAGGATTTCTCTCTGATATGGGGTATTAAAAGTACTTGTGGAGTCAAGAAAATTTACTATATGCTGAGAGTTTGGTGTGCCAGACAGTTGATCTCAGCTGTGTCTTTGCCATATGTCTTCATCTACACTCTCTTCTTCTCTGTTAACTCATGCAATCATTTTCTGAGGCTTCATTACAAACTAAATTGATTCAGGTAATAATAGACATCCAAACATGGATGCAAAATTAATCTCATTTAGAACTGAGTCCCTGCTCAAAAGCCTGAGAAAGCTCAGTTCAGTAAAGTCCGTAAGCAGATGCTTAAATTCATTCCTATTAAACACAACACAGTAGTGCTTCCCTAAAGATTTTACAGATTTGGGACTCCTGCCTGATTTGTAAGTGGTGAGTGGCTTTGATTTCTGTGTGCCAAAGGAGTTGGAAAGAAATTTAATTTTTATATTGAGAGTATTTCCACCAACAAAAGACGAGTGGTTCTAAGTAGGTCTTTTTTTCTGTCTATTTAAATTAGATTAAATAAGATTATGGTATTATTAGCATCATTAGGGTTATTATTAGGAAATTACTATTCACAGCACTTTTACTGTCATATTCTACAATAAGAAAAGCACATCTATTAGAATGATTGAACATCAATACATAAGCTCCTAATAATCCAACGGTATCAATGAGTTCATCTTTTAGATTCAATTGCAAAAGTCATCGTTTGCTGGTGATTATCCAGTTGTTCATTAGAAGAGATTCTCTGAGACTCAGCAGCTCTCTAATGATGATGCATAGTCATTACATTTCAGTCAACCTATTCTTAGTGCAGCCGTTGGTTAACATTTAGCTGTCGCTATTTTATTGTTATAATTGGCATGTAACAATGACATCATGACCCAGGCCACCACATCAGAGTTTTGTGTTGTCACACAACTTTAAACCACAGCAGGGAGATGCAGTAAGTGCTCAAACTGTGATTTTTGGGGCATTTTGTAGAAGATGAGATGGCCATTGCGGGAGGAATGTGTTGCTCATTCCTCTGACTGGGGGCTGAACAGTACATCTATACATCAGAATATAGTCTCATATATATATATATAGTATAAATACATGCTATATATATTATATAGAATATAGTAACTGTATATATCAGAAGAGAAGTAATAGGTCTGCACATGTTTGCTGTCTATGAACTACTCATTGGAAAATCTTAGCTTTGCAGCTCCCTCTTGAGAGGGAGGTGTAGTCTGAAGGTGGTTGTAGCCATCATAGGAAAAGTCTGATATGTAAATAGCTAACATTGAGTGTGCACTTAATCTTTGATAGCCTGGACTCTGAAAATAGGATTTCACCTTCCTTTTGCCACTTGACTCATTCTGTTCTCAAGCAGCACATCATGGGAGATTATGTCTTTTAGGACAGGGGTTGACAAGGAAAAGAAAGACCTGAAAGGTGCTGACTTAATTTGGACAACTTGAATGTGAGAGGAGGGTGGTCTTCTAGAATTATCCAGCAATCTTCTGCTCATGCTGAAATCAGTAGAAAGACTTCCTTGGACTTCAGTAGTCATGGAGCTGCTCAAAAATAATTGTCAGTTCACCAGGATATTTCCAAAGTAAGTGGGAATCAATTTTCGGTTATTTTAGACTTGGTACTCCCACAGCAATTTACACTGATTAAACTTTTGCACCTTTAAAAACTGTAAGCATTCAGATTTTGTGCCTGCACACATCCATTTCATATACTCACCTTGTCCCTCACTACCTAGGCAGTGACAAGCTGCAGTAGCAGCCTTGTTCCACACATCCAGACATTCCAGCTTCAGACAGCATATATCTGAAATTGCACCTGGGACCAGATATGAGGTATCTCTTTTTTTTCAATTTAACAACCTCCATTATGTTAACTCAGTGTGAATGCAATAGAGATCCTTAGAAATCACTCTGGTTTTTCCTGCATAAAACTAGTCAGAAATCCTGACTAGTAAAGCTCCAGCAAAGGTGGTTTCCATAGATGAAGAAGGATGGTGATTTTGCACCTGCATCAGAGATTAGGTTTAGCTCCTATGTTCAAATTTCAGTTGTTGTACACATTCAAACTGTGATACCACTCTGAGCAACATCCTTCAGCCAAACCTCCTGTCATCAGTTCAGTTTCAGCTAGAATTTGGATGCAGAGGCCAGGCTGGCAAAGAGACGCCTAGGAGAAGGATTTGAGTACATATTTCCTATGGAGCACTTGCCTCTGTGCTTTGCTGAACAGGGATGGGTTTAAACATTGCCAAATTCTTTGCTGAATGGGTGTTAGCTAAGTGAGAATGAGTGCAGATAGACAAAGCTAGTTGCTGACCTGAGGCACAAAGAAATGCACAACTTTCTCCTTCTTAAAACCTCTGAACTGCTTCAGAACCTTTCCTTGGCATTACTTTTTTCCTGTTTATCCTGCAGGAGTGCTTATGGCATGATGACTTAAGCCATTAGATACCCCCAGTTCATACTCTCCAGCCACAGACTGGTGGTGTCCATCCTGTCTTTGCAATCCTTTTATTGCCTATCCTGTCTTTGCAAAGAAAGAAGCAATCCAGTTTTTTGGAGAAGTGAGACATCCGTTTAGTCTCCGTGTGTGATAGTGGGTGGCAGACAGGGAACATCATCGTGGGGGTCTCTGTGTGTTGCCATTCAGGCAGCCCCATCACCACTTGCAATGTGCTCCCTGGGATTGGCAGCAGCCTCCTTGGGACTGGACACAAGACATCCCCAATACTGAGAGGTTTCCAAAGGAAATACCAGTGGCACCTGCCATTCAGAGACAGCAGGATTAGCAGCCTCATCTGCTGTGACTGGATATTGCATGCCTGCACAGATCTTTTTCCTCTACTCCAACTCCTTCTTTGGTTCAGCCATGGGTCTCATTCAGGCAGGCAGGAAGCTCTGGTGACCTTCTTAGGGCCTTTTCTGTCTCCCAGGAGTTGTGGAGAGGGGGAACTTCTTCACTGAGGTTTCAGTCCCAATGCAATTCTCCTAAGAAGCTGCCATTTCTCTGTCTGGAAGCATGATGAAACTCTGTGTGACTTTATGGCTTGTGCATGAAAGAGTGCTCTGCGTCACAAAGGCTCAACCCTGACTTAACACATAAGAAAGCGATTAGGGAGACAGGGGAAGCCAAATATCTCAAGAATAAAGATGAAAAACTGTGGGATCCGGCTAATTCCAGAAGCAAAACCATTTAAGTTATTATTTGATGCCAATAGTTACAAAAATAATAACCATGCTCCTCAGCACACAGTGGCTCTCTTAAACTGGCTGTGAACAGCCACATCACTGGCAGCAAAATTGTTGCATGTGTCTGGAATAAAAACCCTACAAGGAACACAACAGATATCACAAGAAGGCTTCTACTCACCCATATGCACATTCCAGGGTATGCATGTGAGCTATTCGTGTTGATAAGGGTGAGACTGCCTTCCTGGGACAATATTCTGGCAAAGAGGAAAAGACCCAAGCCATTGACTGCACAAGACCATGGTTATCTTCAGGACGAATGTCGAAGCTCACTCAGCATCATCTTAGAGGAGTGATAATGGCTTGCCATGGCTCATCTGCTCCCCTCTGGGAAGAAACAGTTGTCAGTGAGAAACGACCAGGGGAAATGTTTGAATGCTGAGCATGCAACTGCAGAATGAGGTGACACCTATGCAGGAACAGATTTATATAGTTGAAGATCCTGGATCCCCATCACTAGGCTGTCAGGCAGGCAAAGACCAGTGCCAAGAATAGAGGATAACTGAGATCCATGTCCAAGCTATGAAGCTGAACCCAATCCAAGATGCCCTGCGGCTGTTTAACTAACTAGGAAAACTTAAACATTCCCCCACAGTCAGACTCAATCTTTTGCACTCATAATACCTCAACAGTTTGCCTTGCCATGATAAAGGCTGTCAAGACACAAATCCACAGTATCTGAAAGGAAGTTTTTGAGCCAGTCAGCAATCATTTGTATCCATGCCTTCGAACTCAGCAAGAATGTGGGGTGGGAATATGTCGTTACAGGCACATTCCAGCTGCAAAATATTAAAATCTTCTACAAACATCATGACCTAACTCACGATTTTGGCAGCTACCACTCTCACAGGGATCATCTGCTTATGACACATTCCTTACTTCATTTAAGAGACATGTTTTCAAGCAATTATCATGTGCAATTTCCTCTGCACCTGATATTTTTCTTGCAGGGATGAGACAACTGCAGCAGCTTGGTGGGGTGAGACTCTGACCCTTTGTGTGCCACGGTCACAAAGTGCACATCCTTGAGCAGAGCCAGTTCCTACGCCAGCAGCTGTGAGGAAAATAGGGCTGAGAACATTTGTAGACCTGGATACTGCCTTAAGGGGCACTTTTATCTGTTTCTGGCTGGCTTCTGATAATGCCAGTGTTAGTTAGTGTGTATCTGTTAGATAGAATGGCAACGTGAAAAGCAAAACCTGGGGAGGACTGGAAAGACCATGGTCATGTACAGAACTTTTTTCTATTCACCATATTATTAAAGGATGCTAGTCCAAGATGATTGCCACAGAAATTGTCAGAGGGCTGGAGCACCTGTCTTAGGAAGACAGGTTGAGAGAGTTGGGGTTGTTCAGCCTGGAGTAGAGAATACCTTAAGGGGCTCCAGGAAAGCTGGAGAGGAGCCTGGGACAAGGGATGGAGGGACAGGACAAAGGGGAATGGCTTCACATTGAAAAAAGGCTGGATTAGATGGGATATTGGGAAGGAATTCCTGGCTGTGAGGGTGGTGAGGTTCTGGCACAGGTTGCCCAAAGAAGCTGTGGCTGCCCCATCCCTGTCCAAGGCCAGGTTGGATTGGGTTAGGAGAACCCTGGGATAGTGGAATATGTCCCTGCCCATGACAAAGAGCATGGAACATGATTATCCTTAAGTTCCCTTCCAACCCAAACCATTCTATAATTCTATGCTGAGCCAGTGGGGTCTTTCACCGTGAATCACCCCTGCACAATTTCACCTGGAGGTATCTAGCTGCTTCCTGGGAGCTACAAAATTTCTACCAGAATAACCTTAGATAGGCTGAGACAATCTATTGTAAACACCAAAATGAGAAAGCCATTTCTTCAGTAAATTGAGAAAAAAATTTCTTCCCAACAATAAAAAAAAAGCCACCAAAACCCCCACCAAATTCCATCTTACATATGCACAAACAGCCTTGTTTGTGCTAACAAGTCTAGTTTCGTGCATCTCCCAGTCAAAAGTGATGTATATATAACTGCTATCACATGTAGCAATCAGAAACGCCCTGACATCCTGTTCTTTCCGCTCCTTCCCCCTCTCCAGTATTCAAAATACTTCAGCTCCTAAAAAACTCATATCCCATTCCCCTTCATGTAAGCCCCAGCCAAGTTGCCCTCTTCCTTACCTTCTTTAAGTGTTCAAAGGTAATTTTAAAGAACACCTCATTTAGCTTTCATTTTACTGAGATTCAGCCTGCCCATAAATCAGATCTGAAGGGGAATTGGAGAGGGTCTCAGCTAATCAAAGCTCCAATCTCTAAAATGTTTAAATATAAATCAAAATAGTTGAAGGCTCTCCAAAGCTTCAATTTTCTTTGAAAGCCCTAGTTCTTATTTTTCCTGTGCTTAGTTCTCAATTTCATCCTCATCCCTTGAAGGTATTTTCTAAGTATTTTTTAGTCATTTTCTCCAAGACATTGAGATGCCTGGTTCAAGAATTATATTAAATTTTGACCTGTGAGTGAGTTCCTATGCTCCCAAGTAGGAGTGCTTTGTCCAAATTAAGGTTTTAGGGTTCAGCTCCTAAATTGAAGTTTACTAATGACTTTAAGGCTAAAAATGTTCCTAGAATCTATTGAAAACATGACTTTGATCATCCATTCCATACTGCAGTCAGAACTACATGCTCCATATGTCAGAAATGATAAAATGCTTCTGCCTCCCTCTTTTGCTTCAGAAGTCTGGAAGTCTGCTAAATTAATCTGCTTACCTATCTTTATCACATCTTATAGTTCTGGAATGGAATATGGGTTAGGAAAGTTAAGAATATAAGCTCATTTCTCTCTCTTCCTCTGTTCTCCCTTCCCGTGTTAAAGTTATTGAGAGAAAGGAAAAAAATTACACATTGTAAAAGATATTTTAATCCTTGGGTTTAATCATTCGAGCATGTGAGTTTACCAAAAGAGTTCTCACAGAAAAGCAGATCCTTTCATTCTTCCCAATATGTGGGGTATCAGCATGTCATATCAGTGTGTTTCATTTTGCTAAAATAACCAGTCTTTCAGACAATTCTCTTGTTAGAAGAAAGAATGGAAAATGTGGGGCATAGGAATATTTGGACACTTTTCTGGGTGTGTGGTGCAATAATCATCCACAAGGGAATGAGCTTTTGAGCAAAACTGCAATAACTCTTAACAGAAGGTGTACATGGAATTTTTATTTTATGTATTTACAACAGTTACACAAAGGTTATGCAGTTATGTAAAACAGGATTTAAGAATATGTCTTGAAACATACTATATTGGTACCCCTTCTAGCTAGGATAGCTCTTCAGTTATTGGGTGACCTCCAGATCTCTCTTAGAGATCTCTGAGCTAGGGCAGATGAACTTCAATGAAATATGTGCAAGGGCTGGTAGATTGTCGGGCAAATTTTTCCACACAACACACATTTTTGCTTACTTTCACTGTGAAACAGATTTCTTTAGATTAGACTTAAACATAATTTTGAAACCGTATTGGTTTCAGCTGCCTCACACAACAAGAAATTTTGGGGGATTTTAGTCATACAGAGAGTGCACCTTCTACGAACAAAATATTTGATGGATCTTCAGCTTCATGTGAGCAGGGCTGACTCCAAACTCTGATTTGCTCTCATATAAAATATGTAGTTAGAATGAAAGTCCAGGACACTATCCAACTGAAGGGGCTAGTAATCCCTGAAAGCAACAAATCCTATGTGGGAAAGGAAAAGGGAAAGGAGAAGGGAAAGAAAAAGGGGGAAAAAGAAAGAGAGACAGATATTTCACTCCCGTATCTATTAACATAATAGAATGGAAAATGTAGGATCCTTGGGCTGACTGAGAGTCAACTTTCTCTTTAGAATATGTTCATTACAAAGATCTCTTTTAATATTTGGCCTGACCTCACAGATAGCTCTCACTTTTCTCTTTCCACAGAAGGTAAGTTGCAAAATGTTTAATTTCTCAGCAGCTGTCTTCATTCCATTTGGGAACAGCCTCACAAAAATAATGAAAACCTCTTTCCTACAAAATGAAGTGTTTTGCATCACATTCTCTTGGGTTTTTGCATTATTGCCAACCAGCATAAAACTAGAAAAATCAAAACAGAGAATAATCAAATAGATTACTTAAGACTTGCTTTGGTAGCCTTATGAAACAAAACCTCATTAATATTAAGTAAGTTTTGCCAAGTGTTAGCACTTGAGCGAAGCCACTTCCACAGGTGAGGCATCATTCAGCTAGACTTTTCCGAACAGCTTGAAATGCAAAGGAGAAAGAAAATGCATCTTTTAAATGGTTGGCACAAAACACGTACACAGACAATGTGTACATAAGCAAAATAGTGTTCCTTGAAAATATGGAATAAAAAAATTGTCCACGTTTACAATAATTAGGTACACAGAAAACTAATATAAAGGAAAGAGAAATATTGCCAAAAAAGGAGGAGTTTAAAATTTCCAAGGCTGCATTCCTG
>NW_008240031.1:2716924-2752544 GCF_000691975.1 Corvus brachyrhynchos | reverse complement strand
GGCAAAAGGAAAGGGAGGGGAGAAACTCTAACTACTTTTTGCATGATACCCAGTGAGTTTCTGAGCAGAGAGATGTGAAATCAGGACCTGCAGTGTAAGGAATTGGGCTTGATGACTTTCTTCCTGTTGCTCTAGTTTTCCCCAGGGCTGCAGAAAGCTGTGCCTGACCTAAACCAAACCACCAGGGAGCCACTTGAAATCCCTTCAGAAAACCAAGTGCTGAGGGAAAGGCAGCAAAAATTGGGTGCTTTCATTCAATAAGGAGGAAAAGTCATTTCTTTTCTTTCGTGTTGTGAGCCTGGCTGACAGTTAACCAGACTGCAGGTGTCACTTGCCAGTGGGGAAATATTGTAATACATTAGTAATATAAATATTACTAATGAATGACATGTATCAAAACTGTATTTTTCTCAGGACTTTGTAGGATCTAGGTAAACCACAAATCAGACATGGATCTGCTGACAGACAATACAGACCATTGTATTGTGCTTACGCAAGGACCTGTGGCATGGGAATATATTAATTTTTAATGGAAAATGTTATTCTTAATGGTCAGCTCTTTCAGCAGAATAATTTATCAAGACTGACATCAACCAGATACAGTAAGGATTGATGTTAAAGTGAGGGCGGGGAGGGGGACATCTAATATTTACAAATGGCACGGCTTTTAAAATGCCACTACTTAGAATCAAGTGCAATTACAGTGTATTTAAATGAGCATTAAAGTATTTGTATTGCCAGTTTGCAAATTCAGCATCTTGAGAAGCCTGAATGGATTTTCATGTAATTATTGTCATTAACTCAGAGAAGTAAATGCTCAGCAAAGAGTCTGCTTAAAAAAAAAAAAAGGGCAAGTGCATAAATGTATAATTAAATGGCATCTTCATGCTTAATTCCTCACATGATCTTCTAAAATATACACCTCATAACTGCTGAGTATCTTGGTGACATAGCCCAAGCTTCGTTTCTGCATAGTATTAGCATCAGGGAAGCTATATTTGCCGTCTCAGAAGTTTCTCTTAGGAAGGTGACATTGAGAAATTTTCTTTCCCTGAAGCCTATTTATCTGCTTTTCATGCTAGGAGATCCTTGCCTGCCTTTTTCTACAAGTACTATGAACAAAAACTTTGCCAAATGTTCTTACTCTCATGACTGTTATCCATTTCTACTAGAAATCACAGGTATTGTGTGTTTCACACCAAATCTCAATCAAAATGATTTTATAAATAGTTATAAAATCATAGACTCACAGAAGGGTTTGGAAAAGACCTTAAAGCTCATCCTGTTTCACCCCCTGCCATGGGCAGGGACACCTTTCACTATCCCAAGGTTGCTCCAAACCCTGTTCAACCTGGCCTTGGACACTTCCAGGGATGGGGGAATCCACAGCTTCTCTGGGCACTCTGTGACAGGCCCTCACCACCCTCACAGGGAAGAATTTCTTTATAATAAATGAGGTATTCCAGTTCTTCACTTCTCATTAAATTTGAATATGCTTTGGCGAGATGAGTTTTAGAAGCTGATAAATAATAGAGACCAGAAGTATCTGGAAATTATAGACTGAAAAATGATGCTTCTGTGTTTGACACCATTGACATGTGGCCTCAGTGAGCCCTTCGATCTCTATGATCCATTAGCAAAATGGGCACAGGAGTCCTTATGTTTGCAGAATGTTCTCATCACCCTTCAGCGAAAGCTGATGTGAAAGTTCAAATCACTGATCAGTTCCGGGAGTAGCATGTGGTACTTGATAAAAGAAAACCTTCAACCTACCCCTTAGAGATCATGAGCCCATGAATGACACAGGATGGTCCTTAAGGCTGGCTGGCTTTTAGAACAAGATAATTTAGAAGGATATAGGGAGAGCAGCATTGGCTGAACTACAAAAAGCAAGAAAACAAAAGAAAACGATTATGTTAGTTATTATAGGCCAGAAAGTCTATCAGGAATTTTGTCTCTGCGTAAGAAACCTCTACCTCAAGGCAGACGTTGAATAGTCACTGGTAACAAACAATATGACATTCATAGTGCTCAGCAGGCCTGAGAGCTGGACTGGGGTGAAGCTGATGAAGTTCAACAAGGCCATGTGCAAGGCTGTGCAGCTGGGTTGGGGCAATCCAAAACACACAGGCTGGACAGAGAATGGGTTGACAGAATCTCTGAGATGAAGGACTTGGGAGTGCTGATGGATGAGAAGCTCAATATGATCCATCAATGTGCACTGGCAGTCCATAAACCACATGAGAGAGGGAGATGGAGAAGGAATTTGGAAAGTGCATGGATTGATAGCACAAGGGGAAATGACAAGAGGAAACACTATCAGGGGACAGGGTTAGATTGATGTTATGATATTAGGAAGAAATTCTTCCCTATGAGGGTGATGAGGCCCTGGCACAGGTTGCCCAGAGAAGCTGTGGCTGCCCCACCCCTGGGAGTGTCCAAGACCAGGGTGGATGGAGCTTGGAGACATCTGGTCTAGTGGAGGATGTCCCTGCCCATGGCAGAGGGCTTGGAACCAAATTATCTTTAAAGACCCCTTCCCCTTTAAAGATCCCTACCAGCCCAAACCATTCCATGATTGTATCATTTTATGATTCATCTCTCTTTTACAGATTGCCAATATTTGCTCAAGATAAAAATAATTTTTTATTCTTGTTAAGTAATGGTGACTTTAGAAAATAATCTGTTCAAGGAACTGCTTTTACCAGGCTGTCTCAGATGCTTTCACTCATAGTCTCAGTGCTTGCCACATTGTCTCACAAGGAATATTTTTTTCTCTTGATTGCCACAAGTAGGTCCTTGTTCTACCTGCATGTAGTACCTGCTCTCGAACAGATCCATGAACTTCATTTCAACTGCTACAAGAGCAATTTCAAACTTAGAAATGTCAGTGTCTAGTGCAGGGCTTTGCTTTGTAAACATTCCTTTGTTAATGAAATTGGAAAAGTTCAGAGGAGGAATTTTCCATGAGTAATTCCTCATGTAAGCACTACTTAAAAGTGCCTTTTCTCAAATTCGCTTTGACAGCTGCTTTGGAAATAATAATAATAATAATAATAATAAAAAATCTTAGCCTTATTTCTATATCAACAGAGTGAACATCTGCAGGTTCAAGCACTGGAACCCAAATTTCTGGGCCTTCATCCAACATGATGCTCTCTGCTACCTCATGGCTGGAGCACACCCACCCAGATGGGGAACAAGACCCAGGCTGGTGGTCAGCTACTGGAGACCACTACTTTCAGAGGACACTGAGGAAACTCTGATGCCATTAGCCAAAGGGAAACACCACTTTGTGGTGTCTGTGTATTTCCCAAACCCTTCAAAACCTTTTTTCTTTCCTTACTGCCGCCCACAAGCTGATTCCACCTGCTGCCTCTTATCTTGGAGACAGATTGCCATTTCAGGAAAAAGGGGCTGGAACTTCATGATATGTTTCTACAGCACCCTGTGATGGGATCTCCAGGGATTTCTGAAGTACAGATAATTAATCTGACACACTACTCTGTGGAGGGGCTGTCAACCAAGAGCGAGCCATTCTCATCCCCTCTGTCAGGCTCCCATCACTCCATGGAGCTGTTGCCAGGTTTTCAGCAGCTGGAGCAGA
Organism: Corvus brachyrhynchos; assembly: GCF_000691975.1. Classification (NCBI taxonomy): domain Eukaryota; kingdom Metazoa; phylum Chordata; class Aves; order Passeriformes; family Corvidae; genus Corvus; species Corvus brachyrhynchos. The sequence continues at coordinate 2,748,937 of NW_008240031.1, read as the reverse complement.
GGGGAGAGGAAACAGCCACGACCAGGTGGTGCAGCCTGGGCCAGCTCCCTGCACAGGCAAAAGAGGCAGTTCCTCAGGACAGGTTATTGCTGCAGGAGGGCAGGAGGAAAATGAGAGACACAAAGTAAAAGTTGATATGGCCCTGCAGATTTTGCACCTTTGAACCTTTCAGTGTAAGGTGACAATCCACATTGCAGTTCCTGCCTGCATCTCCCACATTTCCCAGAGCTTTTCCACCCCAACTCATGTCAAACTCTCCTGCCCTGTCTTTGTCATTCTCCTGATATGGGTGGCCTGAGACAAACACTCACCCAGATTAGAGGATCTTCGGGATTGATGAAGCTGATCCTCAGATTTTAGGTTCAGAGCCTGGAGCCATTGAGGACATATGGTGAAGCACCAGAGCTGTGGGTACCTACAGATCTGAGCTGCCCCTCTGAATTGTTGTGTAACATCACGAACCACAAAAACAGGAGTTGTGTGAAAAGAAATAGAATAAGTAAATGAAAGGTTGAGTGCACAGACAGCTCAAGAAACAGTGGGTGAAGAAGCCTGAGGAATAGCCCTGTGCACCACTGTCTCCATCAAAAAAACAGTGTGCTGATTCAACCAGCAATCTTCAAACTGGATAATGAAAAACTATGAATCATGCAAAAAAAACAGTGCTCATTTCACTGCCCTGCAGTTGCAACATAAAGGCTTTACAAGAGATAAATATTCCTATCGTGATGAGTGATCTTTAAGTCTGCAGCTACGTCCCTCCCTTGAAAAAGGAAGTGATGGAGTGCTGTTAGTGTTGCCTTGTGCCCCTTTGATTTCAGCACTATAAATATTTCCCTTGTCTTTGGTACGGGCCACAACAAGGACTGGCTAAAAAAAAACAGTCTGAAAATCAAAAGAGCGGAAATTATAAAGAGTAGGTTTGGCCTTTGCAGTGCACCCAGGACACATGGAGCTTTGAGGTCCAGCTTCTAGGAAGAGTGGCCTGTTGAAAATCAAAACAGTGATGTTTTTATCACTCCTTTGTCTTGAATTAGTGAAGAGAGACAAGAAGAGAAAAATAAATCTAATAGGCTTTGAGCGGACATTGTCTTGAGATGATATATTCAAACTTTGTTATAGAATTACAGAATGGTTTGGGATGGAAGGGGACTTAAAGATCATCCACTTCCACCCCTGCCACAAGGAGGGGCAGCTTCCACTGTCTCAGCTGCTCCAAACCCTGTTCAACCTGGCCTTGAACACTTCCAGGGGTAGGGCAGCCAAAGTCTTCCACCATTCCTTCAGGTAAGAAAGAGGACATGTGAGTGGGAAAATGAGCTTGCATCATTGATGTTTCTTTTTTATATAAAGACAGAAAATGGATGGATTTTTTTAAATAGCTTATTTTTTGTATTTTTATTATGTCTACTCTAAAGTACTCTCTGATGACAGACAGTCTACTAAAATGTAAGATAAGAAAAAGAAAAGTATCTGAAGGGGGAACTTTTGTTAAGTGTTTATGTAACACCAGTGCTTAACCTTTGGTCTTCAGAAAACCTGTCTTAAAATTTAAATATGGGCACTTGAATTGATTCACACGGCCTTTGCAAAACAGCTCAAAGAGTATTCACTGAAAGTCTCAGCAAGGACAAGCAGTGAAATACTAGAACTGAAAATATGAAAGCCTATTGTTGAGGTTCTGTTTGTCAAAAGGATGCACAACAAGAATTTAGAAAACTTGTAAGAGGAAGAGGGACAATTGCTGAAAAACCCTTGTAGGTTACCGCTATACACTCCTTCTCCTATGCATCATAAATAATACAGAGGAGAGAAGCCAAGCGACATCCCTTTCTTTCTTATCCCTTCATAGGACAGAAAAGAGTGCAAAGATTTCCATAAATAGCCATTTTCTGCCTTACAAGCTGCCTGTGGAGAATGTTTCTACCCTGGTTTCCAAAGAAAACAAGGACTTACATGATCCAACTTATGTGTGTATCATCTCATCTTTTCGTGTCCCCCTGACAACTTTTGAACCTGTTTCAACAAAATTTGTTAGACTTGTACATGTTTCATGAAAATTTACCGCCTGGGGGAAGACAGGGACTTGATTAGTTGCACCAGACAGAATAAGAGAGGCTCCAGTTACCCTTTATCAGAGTGTGGAGAATCTGTGTTGGGCAGAGACATTATTCATATCACAGCTGTGGGAAAATCTTAAATTGGCACCCTAGTTTAACCAGAAAGTTCAAACCTGAGACACACGTCCACAAGAAACATGATTTTGTTAATTCTGCTGCTCATGGAACAGCTTGTTCCCACTTATATCTTCAGTTGAAGATACTAGCAAAGATGACACTTCTTCCATTAAAACTGTAGTTTCCAAAAATCATCATCTTTTGACAGAAAAAGGGGGAAAAAAAAAAAAAAAAAAGCCTTTTAGAGACTTTTTAGACCTGTGACTCTTCTGGACCATCTATGCAAAGAAACTCCTTCCACAAGCATATGTCTGTTTCATTGTGCTGAAATATGAGTGGTGAGCATTTGGGTCAGAAATCCACAGCTCCTCTGAGTGCAGGCCGGGTGTGTTGTACACAAGGAAAGGCACCAAAGTGTCTGTGTTGACTTGGGGAAATCTTTTTAAAGCCCAGCAGAAAGGAACTACTTTCTGTTTACCTCCTGGGGATGGACCTGTCAGACCCTCACAGTGGATCCAGCAACAGGGTGCTTTATCCCATGGGCCCCTGGTGCTTCTCAAAGCTTTTTTACACCTAGACAAGTTGTTGGTATGCTGCCCTATAAATACATTCACCTTTTATTTACTGATCTCCTGTAAAGCCTTTGACACCATCCCCCACAACATCTTTCTCTCTAAATTGAGATAGATTTGACGGGAGAACTATTAGATGGATTAGGAACTGGTTGGATGGTGGCATCCAGAGGGTTGTGGTCAGTGGCTCAGAGTCCCAGTGGACATCAGGGACAGGTGGTGCCCCTCAGGGCTCCATATGGGCACCAGTGTTATTGAATATCTTCATCAATGACACAAAGGCATCAAGGGCACCCTCAGCAAATTTGCAGATGACACCAGGCTGAGAGGTGCAGCTGACACCTGGAGGATGAGGTGACATCCAGAGGGACCTGGACAGGCTGGGGAAGTGGCCCATGGGAACCTCTGAGGTTTAACAAGGCCAAGTGCTGGAGCTGCACCTGGGTCAGGGTAACACCCAGGATCAATCCAGGCTGGGATAAGCAGAGGGAGCAGCCCCAGGAGAAGGACCTGGGGGTGCCGTGGGGGAGAGCTGGACCTGCCCTGCCCCTGAACCCCCCGTGCCCTGGGCTGATCCCCAGCGTGGGCAGCAGGGGAGGGGGGATTCTGCCCTTCTGACCCGCTCAGGGGAGACCCCACCTGCAGAGCTGCCCCAGCCCTGGGGAACAACAGCACAAGGACCTGGAGCTGCTGCAGCCAGTCCAGAGGAGGCACCAAGATGAGCAGAGGGATGGAGCAGCTCTGCTGTGAGGAAAGGCTGAGAGAATTGGGATTGTTCAGCCTGGAGAAGAGGCAGCTTTGGTGCGACCTAATTGAGGCTCTTAATACCTGAAGGCAATGACAAAAAGATGGAGAAAGACTATTTACAAGGGCCTGGAGTGACAGGACAAGGGGGAATGGCTTCCCACTGCCCAGAGTGTATGGGTTGATGGGGGAAGCTGTGGCTGCCCCTGGATCCCTGGGAGCATCCAAGGCCAGGTTTGATGGGGGTTGGAGCAATCTGGGATAGTGGAAGATGTCCCTGCCCATGGCAGGGGGGGTTGGAACTGGATGGTCTTTAAGGTCCCTCCAACACAAACCATTCTCTGATGTTATGATCCTATGGTCACTCTTGCTCTGTGGCTGTCCAACATTTCAGACTCCTGTATCTCTTTGCTTTAGGAAGACGTGACCAGGAGCCATCCTGAGTTACCAACACACTGCAGGCTGAAGAAGACAGGCTCAACTCTGCCAGAGGACAAAATCATCCCACATTTCCTTGGTGAGTTCAGGCTCCCTGAGTGTGTGGGGGGGTGTTTCTTCCTGCCCCCGGAAGTCTCTCATCTGAGTATGCTGTTCACCTCTCTGCTAGGCCAGACACTTTCATTCAGGCCAAAAACTCATTTAATTTGCAGAGAAGGTGGTTCCTTCCCAGCTGCCTTTCAAAGTAGTTTCTCAACTGTGCAGGGAGCACAGCCAATCACACACCTTCACTGGAAAACACCCTGGCAGACACAACACCAGGTGGAGGATCCTTGTCACGGGTTTGCAGCACTATGAACACATCCAGGCTGTAGTAAGGCTCTCAGTCCACCCTGTAGTTCAGACACCCTCAAGGGTCGCTTTCAGGGTGTTGTAAGAAGCAATTATTTCTCCAGATGAAAACCTATTTAGTTCATTGCAGGATATATGGGGAGATGGGGTGGTACAAGAGCTATATTATAACTAAAAAGCCACCACTTCTCACTACAACTACTACTTGGAGAAGGGAGAGTTGTGTGCACACATTGCCTGTGGTAGCAAAGCTTCTGCTTGGGGCTTTCTCTCCTTAGAATCACAGAATGGTTTGGGTTGGGAAACCTTCCACTATCCCACATTGCTCCAAGCCCCATCCAACCTGGCCTTGGACATTTCCAGGGATCCAGGGGCAGCCACAGCTTCTCTGGAAAACCTATGCCAGGGCCCCGCCACCCTCACAGAAAAAGAATTTGTTCCCAATATATCTACTCTCTTTCAGCTTGAAGCCATTCCTCCTTGTCCTGTCATTCCAGGCTCTTGTAAACAGTCTTGTCCCATCTTTCCTGTAAGTTCTCTTCAGGTGTGGGAAGGTTGCAATTAGATGACCCCAAAGATTCTCTTCTCCAGGATGAACAATCCCAGTTCTTTCAGCCTTTCCTCATAGCAGAGGTTCTCCACCGCTCAGAGCATCTCGGTGGCCTCCTCTGGACTGGCTGCAGCAGCTCCAGGTCCTTGTGCTGTTGTTCCCCAGGGCTGGGGCAGCTCTGCAGGTGGGGTCTCACCTGAGCAGGGCAGAGGGGCAGAATCCCCCCTCCCCTGCTGCCCACGCTGGGGATCAGCCCAGGATACAGCTGGCCTTAGGGGGTCAAGTGGACATTGATGGGTCATGTTGAGCTTCTCTTGACATGGTTTAATCTCTAAAAGGTTAAGCAGGGCATGGGCATCGAGGTTGTTCCCTTCAGCATGCACTCCGTGAGTGGTGTGACCCACAGTGTTTCAGGAGAAATGGCTTCACCTTTTACAGTCAGTCCCTGAGGGGATGTAAGCGGCCTCACTCCGTGGGCCCTGGCAGTGAGAGATCCCAGTTTTGGCTGGTAATGGTCACATCTGACTCGTGGAATTTTTTAGGAAAGGCCCTTCCTAGGGATGAATATGAACAGTATAACAGTGTAACCCATCCCCCTCCCTCTCTATCAAATAACAAATTATCAACTCAGTAAGAGTCAAGAAGATTCTATTTAAATTACAAACTGCAAATATTGGCTTATTTTGAGCTAGTTAGTAAGAATTAACAATCACATTAAAAATTTCTTATATTTTGGAAATACATTTCATCTGCCTTTGCATGATGGCAGCCAAGAAAATTTTGTTCAGATTTTCCAAGGTGATTCACTTACTGGCTTCTAAAAAACCTGGTAAATGTCAGGTGCCAAAAATTTCTTCATCAAGATTTTTGAGCTAGAATGAAAGTTCCATTCCAAAGACTAACTTTCATTATTGTTCATGCTACTGCTTTTCTATTTTTAGGTCTTCTTAAGAAGACCTCACAAGAAAGAGATCATTTGGTTGATATCTTCAGTACATTTTCAAACTCTTAGGGGAAATGTCAGTGATGCAGCTTTGATTTTGAAGGTCATCTAGGGACATGAACTTCATAGTTGCTGATGATGTACTGTTTTTTCCTATTCATTCCTTCCAACACTGCAGCACAGAGGCAACACTTGCAATGTTTTTAATGTCTTTTTAACCCTTCTTTTGTGCCATTTCTGAAAGCACTTTGACCAAAAGCCCTCATTTTTGGAATATGCTAACTATCTTCCTCCTGAAACAGATTTTCAAACTGAAAGTCCAAACACTGAGGTGCATAAAAACATCTGATGTCTTTTGTATGGCTCTGAGGGGCAAAATCCTCTAAATGTGGCAATAAAGCTGTGACAACCAAAGCAGGTGAATTGTGTTCTGCAGGAGAATACAGGTCACCTCACTCTAGAGGAAGGAGCAGCTTTGCCATTTCACTCCCCAGTAAGAGCTGCAGAGCTCTGTGGGCTCTCTTTACATATTCCATTGCCATGTGCACTTGGCTTATTAATTAAAACATATTCTTTACTGTTTTCAATACATTAAATTGAATGTGTCTAATGAATATCCAGCTGCACTCTTCTTTCTTTATACATAACAATTTAGAATCATAAATTGCACTCATTCCAACCCAGGAACATTTTGCCCATTATATGGCTGCGGGTGATAATGTATCAGACAGCAATAATGACGCTTGATTTTCATAAGCTGCACTAAATGGTAAGTGCTCAGAGCTACATGTTTTGATTAGCAGACTAAGCAAACCATGACATGAGAATCCTTATTTACACTGACTACTAAGGCTCCTTTCACAAGGTGATTTATTTAGGCAGAGGGACGTGTTAAGTGCACCTGACCTGCCTTTAACTGAGTTCTAGATCATCTCAAGCTGGACGTCTCTGACGCAAAAAGCTCTTGAGTGATTGTCTAATCTAAGCTAGATATGCAAAATCATATGCTAGAATTCATTCTGTGCAAGATTTACCAGGAAAAATAAAGTCTATTTTGATGCTCTATATGTAGAAGTTGAATCAGATGCAGAATATACCCTGGGGAGGCCTGTAGACAAGAGAAAAGGTATTTTGTCCCAGATGTAGGTTTCTACGCCCTCCATTCCTTTTCCATCTCTCCTCCATCATTCTCTTCAGCACCCTTGTGTCCCTCACGCCCTCCCTCCACTGCACAGCTACACTTCCGTCATTTCACAAGCGCAGTGCCTTCCCAGCACACTAAAAAAGACAAACACACCCATATATGCCTTCACTCGCACGCTCTGCGTTGTTTCTTCAGCTCCACCTATCGACGTCCTGAAAAAATGAGCGGCCGGGGCAGCAGGTCCCTTCGTCTGTCCTGAGCGCATCACACAGCCCTGCACACGCTCACAGGTGACCCCTGCCCCTCACACGGCGCTGCTTTAGCAGTTTGAGGGGCATGACTGACCTCTGCGGGTTCAGGACAGCTGGTCAGAGAAACTGTACTCTACTGTGTTGAGCTGGATATTAATTCTTTGGGCTGTGACAGAGAACTGTGCTTTAGTTACGAAAAGATGAATGCAAGCCAGCCTAAAGGAAGAATTATCATGACCATCATTACCAGACTGCTTGGTTTGAAGGCTGTCCCAAAGGACAACCTTTAGGAGGCAAACAGGGTAAACTACAGGGAGGTGAAGAAATGAAGATGAAAAATAGTGCAGCCACATGAAATCTGAGCTCTTATTTGGCTCAAACTTATTACTAGAGTTTGACCTTGATTACGAAGTATTTTTCACTTTAAGTATCTCTTAGCATCTTTCACATACAGCTTTCCTACGCTCATGTTTGAAGGAGTGTGTCAGATAATCCCTATTTCACCCACAATGGCACACACCCCAATAACTGATGGCAAATAAGGTCACAACAGAGAGAGGTTCCACTTCCAGCAGAGTTACATTGCTCCAGTCCATGCTGGGAAAGTCACCTGAGGCTCCGTGGTCAGACAGAGGTGTGGTGGTGGCTGTGGGTGCCTTCAGGGGTTGCTCCAAAACACTGAAATGATTCATACTTCTAAATAACTTCATGATCCTTGGTTGGAAGCAAATCATGAAGTGTTAGATGTCATTTTGAAACAAGGGCTGGGAAACTTTTCTCCAGCGTTATGTTTGGTTTAAATTTGGTTTGGTAAGTAGCCCAAACTACTGAATGTGCCTCTAAAAGCATTACTGGAGATGATTCTGAGGGCTGATTGTATTCAGAAACACAGCTCTGGAGGTCCCCAAGCATTATCTGGACCCTCCAGATTGATGCTGGAAGTCACAGAGAAATGGGCATTTCCATCATCCCTGGTAGAAATACCTTGACAACGGATTCTCCATGTCTTGGCACTTGTGGATCCAGAAACTAGAGATGGAAGTGGAAGGGGAGGGAGAGATTAGAGCTATTTTATTTCTGCCATCATAATGAAATATTTGGTCAGATACATCCAACACAGTCAGAGACTGAGCAACACATCCACCATGGGGTTCTGAAGGGCAACATTACAGCTTTTATCTTCTCCCCTACATATCTGAAGTTTATAAAGTAATTTGGCAAACCTTTCTGGAGATAACCTGTCACCTGGAAGGTTTACAGCCTTGCTTCTGTTCTGGACTACCTAACAAGGGAAAGGAGGTGAGGAGATGTACAGATCCATCCCTGTGAACTCAGCTGGGCTGAGGGGAGGTAGCACAGGGAATGGACTTGGCTTGCAGCTTGCGGTATCTGATATGAGCTATGAGAACTGATAGGATGTAATCCAGCTCAAGGCTCTGCAACGGCAGAGGCAAAAATTGCATACAGGCATTTTGGGAATGAGAGACAGAGCTGACCCCCTCTGCCACAAAAATTGATACTGTTCCTATGAGAGCCTGATATCTCCTGGGAGGAGTTATAATCCCAGACACCCCAGTCTCTCCCCAGCAGCAGTGTCAGCAGCCAGAGAATCTGGCCAAAACCAAACAGACAGGTACCAATACCACACAGACGTCTGACCACTTGTTACCATGCCCACAGAGTGTGCTGCTTCCAGCCACCTATTTGATTTATATCTGGGCCTCTGGTGCCTGCAGCTTGGAGCTGCTGTATCTCTGCTCACCACTTCCCTACTCTGAATTGCTCCTTGAGCATGTAGCTGCAGGAGCCACACTTTATGTTGAGATGCTGCAGTTGACAGAGACATGTCCTCACCCCAGGCACTTGGACAGAGATTTTTACCCACTCTTGCAGTACTTTTTCTCTTTTTTTAATCAAGCAGAAAAGCAGTTCCAGTGAAAATGCTGGTGTGAGTGAGAGAAGAGACAGGATGTGCTCATTCTGCTGGAGGGAGTGTAGGCTGAGGACACTCAATGTCTTCTGTCTCGGAGAGATATCCCAGGAGAGAGCAGCACTCCTGTGCCCTGCATTCAGGCTAAAAGGGTCACAGAATCAACACAGAATGGTTTGGGTAGGAAGACACCTTAAAGCTCATCCAGTGCCACCCCTACCATGGGCAGGGACACCTTCCACTAGACCAGGTTACTCCAAACCCCATCCAACCTGGCCTGGAACACTTCCAGGGATCCAGGGGCAGCCACAGCTGCTCTGGGCAAACTGTCCCAGGGCTTCACCTCCTTGCATCCAGGAATTCCTTCCCAATATCCCATCTAACCCAGCCTTTTTCTCAGTGGGAAGCCATTCCCCCTTGTCCTGTCCCTCCAGGCCCTTGTCCAAAGTCCCTTTCCAGCCCTCCTGTGGCTCCTTTAGGTACTTGAAGGCTGCAATAAAGTCACCCTGGAGCCTTCTCTTCTCCAGGCTGAACAAAAAGACATGTCTGTGGCCACATGAACAGCCTGCCAAGGCAAGACTCAGATGCCTGAAGTCAGACACACCAGATAAAGGCTGTCATTTTAAAAAGGTACAGGGTCCCAGGGCACTCTTCAAGGCAAAAAACACTCGGCCCACGTGTCTGGTCCAAGTCCAAACCAAACTGCTTCTTTATATGAGTCAGGAATCTGTGGACTTGTTCTACAGCCCCATGCTATTTGTGCATTTTTTCACACACATTTAGGCAACCAGTGCATAATCCCCACAGCTGCGCATTTGCACTGTAAATTTATTGTCTGGTTCACTACCCTCTGCTTACACACACACACACACACACACACACGTACATATAATCATGCTCAGTCTGTGCCAAGGCTGCAGAACCAACTCACAAACTGCCTAAAATTGACACAGGAAGTTTTATCCTCAACCATCAAGTTTCTGCAGAGTGATAGACTTGGTTCAGATACAACACAAGGCCAGAAACAGTTTAGATTTTCATGTAGAAACAAGCTTATGGGGTTTTGGAGTTTGCTTTGGGAGTGGGGAACACAGCAAATACCCCAGGAAGCTGCTATCACAAAGTTATGGAAAAAAATCCATCATCTCACCAACTTCCAATCCTTATCATTCCACCTCCCCCATCATCTCCAAGTTATTATCTGTTAACCACATTTTTAAACTGTAGCAAAGAAAACAGAATAAAATCAATAGCTTTCTTTACAACTAGGAGGACAGAAATATTCAGCTCCCCGGTGGGAAAACTGGTTCTTTCTTTTTTCCTTTCTTTCTAATTTTAAACCTCACTTAAGGTTCAGTGATTGAACAAAAGCAGACAAAAAATATTGCAGTTATCTGACGTACAGAAGTGTAACATGAAGTCTGCTCATTATGGATAATATTTATGGCAGATCATAACGTTAAATTACAGCTCAGCTGCCTCAGCCAGAAATTTGTAACACCACACATGTGCTTCTAATTAAGGGCTTTTGAAGTTGCCCTGGATATTTATTTTCAAGGGATTTAGTGCACAGAACGATTAAAGTTTGCTCTTGTTAGGAGTTCTGCAATCGAAAAAAAAATTACGAGAAATTGCAACTGGACCTCAAACTAATATATACATTCATTTTTGCATGAGTGTATACGTGTACATCTGTTTATCTACTGCCATAAAAAAAATAAAAATGTGTGTGTTAACATAGATAAAATAATATATTAAAAAGAGGGAGACAAAGGGCCCTTTGTTTCAAATGTGGTCCAAGTCCAAAATTTGTGACCGTAATTTTGTTTATAGGAAATCCTTTATAATGCTAGTTTAGTGTTTCCATATGGAATTCTCATAGGACTCTTTTCTCCCTCCCCCTCAACCCCCCCATCTCCCTCTTTTATTTGGATAAGGCAAGAGAAAAGTGAATGTACATTCCAAAGATGCATAGTCATTCCAGATCAAATTCAATAGATTCTGGCAAGAGTTGAAAAACACAGATGCAGTGTTTTAGGTCTCCTGCTGTGCAGCCTCCAGCCATGAGTGTCTGGTTGAAGCACTTTGTAAAATCATGAAAACCCTATTAAATTCATGAAATATAATATACTGCATTTTCGAGCTAACTTTCCATTGAACTGTCCGTGAAGATGGAATTTGTCTGGCTTGCTTATGGTGTTCACAGACACACATACACGTACACACTCAGGCATCCCTGTGTGCATGCCAAGACACAACCAGGAGCTGCTGCAGTGCTTTAACCTCTGCTTCTTCAACTGAATCTTCCTCTCCAAACCAGAAGAGCGTGGATTAAAGCTCAGGAGTTCCCATCAAGCCTTCTCTGTCTTTGCACCACACAACTCACCCAATGACCCCAACAATTAAAGAGGTCCTGATGTTTAGGTAGAGGGAAGTGAGCGTCCTACACAGCTGCCCCTCTTCCTACTTAAAACAAAATCCCTTGCTAGGAAACTGAAAGCAGCCTGATATTCTTACTTCATTTCCTATTGAGTTTCACATAATAAAATCATCATATGTTTAGGATTGGGTTTCTTTTCTCCTCTTCTAAATGAAAAAGTGAGAGCAGTCCCCTGAGGAGAAAGCTCTTGCTGTTAAAATTGTCCTCGAGACACGGGCAGTTGCGGCCCCTTGCATGCCTGTCAGAGTGAGAAAAATATGTATTTTAGTAAAGCTGGCCTGCCCTTGCTCATTTATGTCTAGGCACCCACGTGGCTGAAAGTTGTAATAAGTTTAATGAAATGTGGCTGTACCTGAGCTCACCATGCAGCCACGTGAGGTTTTCCTTACCTCCGCGTGAGGCAGACGGAGCTCTCCCATAAAATACGCTGTACTTCCAACTGCATCTTTTATTCAAGGATCTGTAGGTACTTTAGAAACACTGAGATTTATAAATGCTTAGGCCAGACAGGACCTTTGAGCACTCAGCCCATGTAATACTGACTGTAAACTTCATCCTGTAGCTGCTGTATTGAACACAGCAATGTTGACTTCCAGTTTTGAGATGAAGACTTCAAGAGAAGAGGGATCTTCAACAGAAGAGCCTTCTCTGGTAGATTGCTCCAACAGCTAATCAGTCCTTCTGTAAAAAACATTACCATGCAATAAATAACCCATGATGTTTAAGATAATATTGCTAACAGTAGGATTTAAGTTGTATGTCTGTGGTTAAGATTGTCCATGGGAGTCTTAACTCCAATTTTTTGAGAAAGAATTGTGATAAGGTGCATCCTTTTCTGTCCAAAGTCTCTACCAAGTTCTGCTCCACCAAATCCACAAATAATTCATAAGATTTTGTGTATAAATGGTGATTATATTTGAACATTTCTTCACAATTTTGGTACAAGGCTTCCCATTTCTGTTGTGAGCATTTTCTGTCAGTGGATGACAGAAAGATGGAGGCTGGATGCTTGTTAATTAGGTTCAGATTTCCTGATGAACAGTTCTATTGCAAGCAACAAATCAAGTCAAGACTAGAAATTGCTTTGCAAGTCAAATATTCAGAAATTTGTCCCTGTAACTTTAAAATTCCAGATCCCTTTGGAATGGAAATAAAGGCTTAAATTTCAGGACCACAGTGCACGTTTGACACATTCACTGGCCTCAGGTATACCAAAACAAAGACAACAGGCCGTCTCCTATTTCCCATTCCAAATAAGAAGGGAAAGGAATGCCTAAAGTCCCTTAAGTACTCACTTTTTTGGTATAAATAGTTTTGAACTTGAGCTTGTTTCAACATTGTTGTTTGCATAAGGGTTAGATGTGAATCCTCTTAGGTTTAGATTAGATGATTTACCTTCTGTAGGTGCCTGTATATCTCTACTTACTAAAAAGGAAGTCTAGAGTAACTTATTTGGACTTCTACATCTTTTTAGACATTTATTTTGGGTGAGAATCCCTTCTTTTTTCCTTACAAAAACACATTGAAATAAAGATATTTTCGCAAGTCTTGGTACAGCAGTAATTGTCTAAGAACATAAACAAAAATGGGTGTATCAGAGATATGACTTTTTTGTTGATGAGGTTAATGTGGTGTAGTTCAATATCATGTACCAGCTAAGTTACTTTACATATCTTTAAATGTCATTGATATTATGATTCGTAGTACAATACTCTGTGGTCTTCCAGTTTCCTTTAAAAAAACTGAAGCATACATTTGCAGACACTAAAGCAAAGTTAATTAGTGAGGTTTGTGTTAACAGACATCTTGAGAGGATTAATGTGCAAAAATTAGATAACCAAGTGCATGCCATTTAGGTTTAAAGTGCTACTCCTGCTGTGTCATGTGAACATTTTATGCAGAGCTACTCCTGCTGTGTCATGTGAACATTTTATGCAGAAAAACACCTGTATTCTTCATCATGCAACAAAATAATGGGGGACTTAATAAGCTTTACTAATTCGATATAAAAAGTGGCAGCTACAGGAAGCGTGTATTTACTGGCAAGGAGGATTGTTTAAAAGAAACAGACAGAAATGGCCTGGGAATATTCTACTGGATAGCCAGTGAGCAAGCTGAGGGAAAATAAAATTTGGCATACCCTTGGCATTGTCCTAGCCTCCGCACTCCAACCCCAGCCCTTGCTGGTTACACCCACCACAGCCCTTTTGGCAGGGACACACCCCTTGCAGGGCTACCTTTGGTGGCAGTGGCCAGTGTACATGCATTTGAGTGCCTGTCATTCCAAGCCCCCTGACACAGGAAGGAACATGAACCAGAGGTGACATCAGGCTCCCTGGTGCTCTCATTACCATCCCTGACCAAGATGTCACATCCTGCCACGCAGCACCAGAGCTCCCAAATTCTCCAGCCATGTGAGCCATCTCAGACCAGAGCCTCACCAACATGGATTTACAGGTAGTTTCCAGAGATGCCATGGTTATGAGAAACACAATCCATAGAACTCACAAAGGTCTTTAACCTTGTTACTCTTTACTTCTATAACAAAGCATATAAAAGGTCATGGGCCTGTTGGAGGAAGCCACAAAGATACTGCAGGGCTGGAGTCCGTCTGCTCTGGAGCCAGCCTGGGAGAGCTGGGGGTATTCACCTGCACAAGAGAAGGCTCCAGGGAGACCTGAGAGCCCCTGGCAGGGCCTAAAGGGGCTCCAGGAGAGCTGCAGAGGGACTGGGGACATGGGCCTGGACTGACAGGAAAAAATGGTTGTAGACTGCCCTTTTCTGGAGGTGTTCAAGGTCAGGCTGGATGGGATCCTGAGTAACCTGGTCTAGTGGAAGGTGTCCCTGCCCATGGGAAGGGGTTGAACTGCATGGTCTCTAAGGCCCCTCCCAACCCAAACCATTCTGTGATTCCATGATTCTAAAATAAATGGAAAGCCCCCCAAAAAAGAATGGATTACACACACTTCTGTACCTAAGCTCTCTCCTCATTTCTTCATGGTTTCAATTTGGATCAAAGTCTTTTTGTGGAACCAGAATCCTACTTACCTCTGGAAAGGTTCTCTCTTGGTTCTGCATTCTTGCAGTGTATTACAGTCCCCCCAGCTCCATGATGAACACTGGAGCTTTTACCACCATGCAAATAACACTACCTGATGGAATACTATCATTAGGATTGGCAGCAATAGCCAATGGCTCTGTAAATTCTCACTTCGATAACCACAGCTATTCATCAGTTCAAATCCCATTTAAGAGGCTTTTGGATCACAATCTCTCTTCCCCCTCTCCAACAACAATAAGATTGTGTAAAAATAAATATTTTGCTTATTGCTTAAATGCAATTAAATGCTTTGTCCACCACACAAGGCACCAGATCCCACATCCTACCCTGCTGCCCAAGGCAGAACTCCAACAAGAGAGTTCAAAACAACAGTATCATTACTGGCTTCCTACTTACTATGCATTGGAGGGGTGTTTGCCATGGAGTAACAGGGATGGCACAGTTCAACAGTTATTTCCTAAAATTCCCTTTTAGAAAATTTATAAGGGAAAATGCTAGGTTTTGATATACAATTCCCCATTCATTTGCAAATTCCAGTGACCAAAAAAAACCCAAACCACCCTACTTTAAATTAATTTGAACTCTCTTGCTGGTGTTCTATTTTTACATACAGGATTTATGTTAGCTGTTCTAACAAGCTTATATGCTTCAGTATTATTTACATTATTCTTACTATTCATATTGGGCTCCTTTTGGAAGCCTTAATAATAAAGCCCACTAGGCCACATGCTCTGCACACTCAGTCCAAAAAGATGGCTCTGCTCCAAGATAGTTTGGGATGGAAACATGGAACAAAGGAAAAGTTTGGTACAGACAAACATGTAAAAGCATGAGCACAATACAAGGCAAACCTGGTCAGCTGAGCAGGCACGAGCTCAACACACCACAGCCTGACTGCTACCAAATGTTACTGTTCACACCACTGGGATGATTTCAATCAGTTCAGTTATTCCTAACAACACAATTAGTCTCACTACCACCATGGCTCAATTTTCTCAGTGAGCCTGAAGAAGACTGGGAGAACAAGAGAAAATTTGAAGCAAGTGATTAACATCAAATCTGACAAAGCTCTGGAACAGATTTTACATGGAAATACCCAGGGAGAAACCTGGCTGGTTCTTAGATGCAGAAAGGGTTTATCTATGAGGTTATAAATTGGATTTATGGGTGGCAACCAGGAGGAGGACTTGGTAGCCCAGGACTTGTTGTTTATATATAGTGGGGACTGTATCTTTAGACCCAAATGAAACAATTGCATAGAGATATGTTTCAGAACAACAGAATTATATTAAGAAAATAAAGGCTGTTAAAAACAGAATCTATACACAAAAAAAAAATTTTTACAGAGAGCAGAGGCTGCGTATGAAAAGTACCAGTTAATTTCATCACAGACTCATCACAGAGGTTGGAAGAGACATTCAAGAATGCATAGTCCCACCATCAACCAATACCATCCCAATCACCCCTAAAATCCATATGCCTCTTGAACAGTTCCAGAGATGACTCCACCACCTCCTTGGGTAAATTATTCCAATGCCTGACCACTCTTGCAGTGAAATTTTTTTTTCTAATATCTCTCTGAACTTCCTCTGGCAGAACTTACAGCCATTTCCTCTCATCCTTCCACTTCAGACATGGCAGCCAAGACCGGCCCCTACCTCACTCCACCCTCCTGTCAGGGAGTTGTGGAGAGCAAGAAGGTGCCCCCTGAGCCTCCTTTTCTCCAGACCAAACACCTCCAGTTCCCTCAGCGGCTGACAGGTTTTCTAGACCCTTCACCCGCAAGATTATGAAGAGTAATTGCACTTGTACTGCAGATATACAAATTAAACTCCTATTTTCTGTCTCCAGCCCCTGGGAGGTGTTCAGGGCCAGGCTGGACAGGGCTTGGAGCAAACTGGTCTAGTGGATGGTGTTCTTGCCCATGGCAGGGGGTGCAAAGAGATGATCTTCAAGGTCCCTTCCAACCCAAACCATTCTGCAATTCTGTGATTCCACAATAGACACGCTTCTGTTTGGTGCTTTGAAAGATTCCAAACAGTAACAGGCTACACCTACAGGTCTCACAACATGTTTGGGAATATGCATCAGTTGAGATCCACAGTGATAATCACTGGCCAAAATTTGCTTAGTCCTTGAAAAGGCTGTGGTGGCAGAGACCTTCACACAGAACCAACTGAAGTCAAGAGAAATTGTTCAAAATTATTTCAGTGGGGTTTACATGTAGCTCACGAGAATTTGATTTCTAGGGCTGTTGATCTGTAGCCTTCCACAAGCACTAATTTTACTGACGTATCTTTAAATGTAGTTCAGCTATGTCTTGGAAAATTTCAAATCTGCCAAGTCAGATGGATGTGCTGCATGCCGTGGTCCACAAAAATGAAAGGCCAGCTATTAATCGGCTTTGCCTTCAGCTTGGTGACTTCAGAAATGTCCTTCTTGCAGCCAC
This sequence comes from Corvus brachyrhynchos, assembly GCF_000691975.1. NCBI lineage: Eukaryota > Metazoa > Chordata > Aves > Passeriformes > Corvidae > Corvus > Corvus brachyrhynchos. Next base: position 2,731,887 of record NW_008240031.1, on the reverse strand, counting down.
AACATTTAATTTATCGAGAGATATATTTGGATCTATTTATTTCAAGAACAAAATTGTCTGGTTTGCTGCCATTTATTTTATAAAAGAGATAATAAAAATGTAATGAGTATGGAGATTCAAAAGTGGAAATGACACGAAGAAAGCAATAATCATTAAAATAAAAATATAAACAAGTCTATAAACCAAACCCCCAAGATATTTGCCACATATAATGTAACTTTTATACCTCTTACTTCATAATGCATAACTTTACAAGAAAATTAATTTAATGCTTTTGCTAACCTTACTCAACCCCAATCAAGTAATAGGTAGCAAGAAAAACAATTATATGCACACACAGTAAGCTTTCATTTAGTTCAAGTGGTGATTCAAGTATTTCAATAGCATAATAAAGACCTGAAACCTATTTAACCAATAGCAATACCAAAATCCCTGAAACTAAGTTTTTCACATGAGATTGCTTGGATATTTAAACCCACTTAAACTTCTACAACAGGGCTTTTGTGAGATACTTATCTGTGCTGACCTCTATAAATTTCATCAGGTACTTCAGCCATGATACAGAAATAAACTTTACACACAGCAGCAGTCTTGCAGGAGGGACAGGACTTTTGGCCAAAATATGCTGTCATTAACAATGGAGAGGATCTTGGGTCCCAGTCTGAACAGGCAGGAGGAAAGGACTGACACTCACCAGCCCACCCCTGGGAGGATCACCCACAGCAGAGGGTTTAACCATGGCAGCTCACCCCACAAGCCCAACCCCACCTCTGGAAATGTTCAGGGCCAGGTTGGATGGGGCTTGGAGTAACCTGACATAGTGGAAGGTGTCCCTGCCCATGGCAGGAGGTAGAAACGAAATGGTCTTCAAGGTCCATTTCAGCTCAAACCATTGCGTGATCCTGTGATCAGAGCTAAGCCCTGCTTGGGATGGCAAATCGCCACCATACCATCCATGGGACATCAAGACACCTCCCTTGGTGCTGGAAGGGGTTGTCAGCACAGAGGCGAAGGGCTGAAAAGCTCTTTAAACCCCCATCTCCCTCCCTGAGGTCCATCCCCAAGCTCCCAGCAGTGTGACTCGCATTTCACTGCAGAGGGAAAGGCTGAATGATAGAGGTATTGAAGTGGGTAGGTTAAAATTGGGGCATTTAGTCCTTACATCTACTCAGACATAATTGGCTTAATTTTCCCTGTTGTGAGGCCTTCCTGCCTCCTGCTGCCTTCAAAAGACATCAGACTGCACACACAGAGATTAGAAAATAGCACTGACTGTTAAAATGTTTGATTACAGATATTTCCATAATCACAAGCAAACATGTCAGACTTAAATGATCCTGCTCTTAGGCTCCCCACCTGTAAATCATGAAACAAGGCACTTCATGCACTTTTCAGAAGCAAGGGCAGGGTTGTTTCTAGAGCTGACTGAGGCCTTAGGCAACGGAAGTACCATGCTCAGAAAGTCCAGGGATAAGTAAGTATATGCTGCATAAAATATTTTAAGAGGCTTTCAGAAGCAGGAAGAGTTTCTCTGTACTAATAAATCCCTGAACCTGAAGGTTTTGCTGCCCTTGAGTTCAGCGACACGGCTGAGATATCCGCAGTCATATAAAGTTTGCAATTCTCTAAGCAGCTTTGTGGATAGCCAAAGGCGAGATCTACAAACCAGTCATTATCACAATTCATATCAATTACTTTTAAAACTGAAGAAAAGCCAAAAGCTTCATCTCAGTAGGTGGCCTGTTCCAGTCCCCAATCCAGAGAGGACAACAGAGCAATCCATGAGTCCCCAGACTTCAGCAGGGCTTGAGCAGGGACTTCATGCCTTTAAGTCACGAATCCTGGAGCTTTGGACAGATCCTGATCGTCAACCGACCCCACTGGAACCAGAGAATTCAGGCACTCACATTACTGCAGAAAAGCATGAACTTAATACAGGTCTGATAACATCATGATGCCCCCTTCAGCCACCCTCATTTTCAGCTCAGAAAACAAGCAAGACATTCTTCCATGTTTGGCTGGAAAACTAAGAGAAGTATTTTCTGATCAAGTCTCATCCCAGAACAGGAGCAGCCAGGAACCAGCTGCCAGCAGAGGTGGAGCAGCTCATTGTGTCTGTGACAGGAGTCAGGGAGAAGCAGCTGCCAGGCTGGATGATATTTTGGCAGGCTGAATGCAACCCACAGGTCACCTGTGCTCTGCCTCGTGCATGTCCATTTTCCAATGAGTCAAAAGTCCCTTGCACCAAGTCACTACTGGAGGAAGGTCTCAGGAGCAGCCACCTCCAGCAAGAGTCAAGGACAAAGGCAGGAGCAGCCGTGCCCAAGGTCCCCTCACACCATCCCCTGTATCTGGCTATGAATGACTGCTGAACTTCACAACTAATTCCCTTTTCCATGTTCTCAGCTTCTTGCACTACTACAATTTAAAATACTTCTCTCTCCCACTACCTCAACCGGCTCATTGATATGTCAGTTGAGGAACATGTTGGAAAATTGGATGCAAATGTTTCTTCTCCTTTCCGTACCATGTCCAAAACATACAGTTACACCATCCTGAACTCACATAAACTCCCAACTGTGTTTATTTCAGAGCTGTAAAGCTGATTTGACTGTTTAAATTGATACAAGGAAATAGAAACAAATCACTTTACAGCCTCCAAGATGGCTTCTGCTGCACAAACATCCTTTTTTTGCCTCAGGCCTCAGAAATTCTCTGCCAAAATGGGTCTGAGCACAAGTCATGTGGATGAGTTATTCCTAGCACATGTCTTTTAGGGTTTTTTATACTCAGATCTTTTTAATTTTTTCCCTCATTTCAATTCCAAATATCTGATTTTCTTTAATGATTCATATCCTTATTAAGGACCTTGCCAGTATCCATTTAAACCAAATGATGCCTTCTTGAATGGGTCAGGTGGTCCAGAAGGCTACAACTTTTTCCTCTAGTAAAATCTATAATGAGAACTGTGTGAATAACTGATTTTTTTTGTTTGTTTAATGCTCGAACTGAAAAACTATGAAAAAAATTAGTATAGAATGGGTCTTAAAACTGTTTCATTTTTCTCAAAGGAATGAAAACAAGCACAAAAACACAATAAATGTTTTATTGCAGTACTTTCCTCCTTTGAAAAATTATCACTGAATTTAGCTAAACTAGGCTTTAAAACATGCAGACTGTAACTCTTTTATTTCCCCTTTCTGCATTTGATCTTTTTTTATTTTCTTCTGACAAAGTACTCTGCTAAATACAGCTGTTACTTCTGGATGTGGAGTGACCTGAAACAGCTTTTTTAGCAATAAAAGGCATCTTTCTCTCTAAAATTATTCTTTTGTATCCAAAGAGAGAAAGAGATCTAACCTTTTCCTCTCTGATAGTGAAAAACTAAGTGTTTGCTCATGATGGGGCACGGGAATCAGCCATGGGATTTGACTTGTTCTGTAGCCATGGAAAACATAACCATGGCACAGAGGTGACATATCTAATGTCAAGGGCAACATTATTTAAAGTGTGTTTCTTCACACATGATTTCCTGGAAACACAGGAAATCCCAGAGCACCCTTGTGGAAAGGTATTTTGGTCCACAGCAAGGACCCAGGGGTCTAACCCCAAGTCTAACCCCACCTCAGATGAGGTTCAGACTAAAGGATTTAAAGCAAGTGGAAGCAGGCCTTGGCTCTTCCCTTCGCATCAGGCAAGCTTCAGCCTGGCTTTCCAAATCAACTTTTCATGACCTCCAAACTAATCCCAACCTTTGCACTGGACTCAGTACAACTGGCAAATTTATATTGTAAGCCTCATTAAGCCTCCTTTGTCTCATAAATCCTATATTACCCAAGAACTGGCTACGCAGAAAGCACTCAGGGTCGCACAAGCCTAAGAGTGTGGCATTTAAATAACTCACACTAGTTAGATGTTTCCTCCACATAGCTGGAAGCCTTCATTGAAACAAAATGTTGCATTTTGAGCATTACAATAGAACCCAGCACTAAACCTAACCTTGGCTGCAGATAAGGCATATTCCTCAGGGTGAAAATTTACTGTGAGTAAAACAAGCTGATGCAAACTCTGTATTTTCCTTCACCAGCGTGCCAAAGTTCAGCAGTAAGGTTCTGCAATGCATCCTTCAAATCCTGTAAAAATAACTTCTACTAATAATACAGAGAATGAAAAAGGCATAAAGCAGAACAAGAGGCTAGAGCTTAAAGTATTCAAACAAAGTGATATCAATATTCTCCATCACAGGACTTTCAAATTTGAAAATAAGTGTAGCTCTGTAGCCACCAGTTTCATAGAGGTTATCCCTGATATAAGGGCAGGAGTACATGCCAAGAAAAAACTCAGAATAAGGCAGCCAAATCTACAAAGCAGCACACAGCTTTTCTCTATGAGATGAACAAAATTCAACCCTAACCATCATTCTGCAGTAACTCATTTTATATTCATAACCCCACCTGAACACTATCTTCTTACATGCTCCTACAGCTAAACAAAAACTAGTAATACAACATTTTAAAAAAAGCTCAAACTGTACAAATCATGAACCAGTTAGACAACTGATTTTTTTTTAATTTTAAAAAATCTTTAATGATTACATTTCAATTTTAAATTCCAAATACCTGCCTCCATGTTCTTCCAAATCACTTCTGCACCTGCAACTAACTCCCAGCCTCAGGCAGTGAGCTCTGTTCGGCCTAAAGGTGATCCCCAAAACGGTTTACCCACCCAGCTATGAGAGTGAACCCAATGTTATTCACACACACAGGGTGAAATGGGGAGTACCTTACTCAGAGACACCAGTACCACATTTCTACCTCTTTTCCACTTGAACAACTAGGTGTTAATTGCAGAAATTGGCTATGACTTTGTCTCCACTTCCCTGTTTCACAGACTCTAATCAGGTCCCTATATCTCACTCCCTCCTTTCCTCTCCTCTGGAAGGGCCAAACATTGACCTCCCCTGGATCTCCAGACATTTTTCTCTGGAAGCTCAAACGGAACACGTCTCCAAGCCTTGTCTGGGGAATTCACAGCACTCACACTTGCAAGTGATACACAGAAGGAGATCTGGCAAAATGCTCTTTCTTTTTTGTCTGCCTTCCCTTTCCTCACGAATGTGGACATTTTGCCTAAAATATACAATTACATAGATTCTGGCCTCATTTATCCCCTGTACAATGGGTACTAACCCCATTCCCAACATTAGCTGTGGACCGGGCATCCATTGGCCCCAGCTGCCAACACAGCCAAGTGAAATGAGTGAAAAATGCCCTGTGTACAAAAGAAAATAAATCAATACACTGGGATGTGCTAGGCTAAATTTCCCAAATCTTAACCCAGAGACTGTTTTTAAATCCATAACTCAGTCAGTCCCCAGAAGATAGGAGGCAGATTCTGATCTTAGTTCAAGTCTTGGACCAGGAGCATGTTTGGAAAGAGGGGATAGCAACACCTGCATCCATGGTTAAGGCTGAACCTTGGAGAACGCTTGACACAACTCCAGGCAGCCTCATAATGAGCCAGCAATGTCCCCACTGGCCTCACAGCCAGAGGGCACACTTGCATGTGATATTGTAGATAAATAATATTATCTTTAAAAAAAATAAAGCAAAATTAAACACTTTGAAAGATGTAAACTTAAAAAAAAGATTATATCAGTTTAATTTTTTTCTGGTTGGAAGTTTCTGTAAAGGAACAGGGTTGTTCTGCAACAGCCCTTCAAAATCTTCCACAAAAGGAAGAGCAAGAGAAATCTTGTTCCTTCCTGCAGTAAACAAGCCCCAGCTTGCAAACAGCACCAGAAACATTTTTTATGTACAACAAGAAGAATCCAGAGCAGCTCCACTGAGACTGATAGATATGACTCTTCTCTTGTTTATATAAGTGATGTTGTATTAACTGTGGAGGAATAAAACCTGAGATGACAGTCAGACACCATCACATAAGCTTTTATCTGCAGACCTCACTCCTCTCCATCTCTGCCATCTTAGGTCTGATGAAAAGACCATTAACATTAAGGGAGTCCCTTGCACTGCATTTCTAAAAGACATAATGCCATTTGTCCAGTGCATAAACGCCAATCCCATGGCACAGGAGCAGCTAAGCTGCCACAGGGGTGTGAAGACAACACCCCAAATTAGAGAATCCTTAAGCAGTTTGATTTGGAAGTGACCTTAAAGGTCTTTTAGTTCCAACCCCCCTGCCATGGACAGGAACAACCTTTCACTAGACCAGCTTGCTCCAAGCCCCATCCAACCTGCTCCTGAGTATCCTGCAACACACCACACTGTCCCATTTTATTCCAGTAAGTCTGGAGTTGGCAGCTAGGGAAATTTGTCCTGGCATTTACAATCTTTGAAGTGCAAACTTCAGACTCACACAGAACAGAGAGCAGAAGTGATGTCTGCGTTTTCAGGTGAGCAAAGCTGCAGACTTCAAAGGTTCTGCATTAGTCTGTGAAGCCTCTTAAAGATTGTCACCTGAGTTTATCAAAAGCTGGCAGAAAACGCATCCATACATCCAGATAAACGTATTCTTTGATCTGAGTGATAAAAACAACTGTTTTTCTTCATGTAAACTCCTTTTTTGTAAATGTTTATGAACTGTGGGAAATTATATCTCTGCCAGAATTTAAAATAAAGTGATTCAATGGGTTTGCCTTACACTTACCATTCATTATGCTCACAAACATTGCAGAATCCCAATGGAGTTTTCAAGGAAGGTTCACGATGTTGTAGTTACCAGGGAAACACATGATAAATTGTTGCTATCTAAAAAAGAAAATCCCCATTAACTTTCTATTAAAGAGCAAGTAATGTGAACTATATGGGGAAATGCCTTTACGGTTACCATATTAAAATGCTGAGTGCTTTGTCCCAAGATTAACCAAATAATGGCCAAGCTCTGACATTTTAATTCACTGTGAACAGCACCTAGCATTTTACAGCCTGTGGTTTACCATGCATTGCTAAAGACACCCCAGTATTCAGCTGGATCAGCCCAGGAACAGCAGACACCATGTGACTGTACTTGCAGTTAAAATATTTACAGGCAAAGCTTTGCTAACATAGGCTACAAAAAACCAGCAGGGTATTTCACACCGCAATGAAGAGGCTTTGCCAACTCCCCAAGGCTTGTACAGGATATCCAACCCCAGATGAAGAGCTTACAGGTTTAGAAACAAGGAAACTTTGCATAGAACAAGCACAGTTTCTCAGTGTACGTTAACATCAGTCGTTTGGTCTTGGAGCACAGGTGTTGCAGATCACCCATCACCTGTCTCTGCAGAGCAGTGATGGAGTCATGGATGCTCCAACCCTGCCTTGCCCTGATGTGAGAAAACCACATGGGACCACCTAAGCAGCCACACAGAAAACCAGAAAAGCTTCCTTGTTCAAAGCCCTCTTTGAGCTCTTGCAGATTGGGTGGGCAGCTGAAGCAGGAATCATCACCCTTAACCACTGCCCCTTTGAAGGAGCTAATGTCCCTACCATCTTTTGTTCAGTCCCAGCTTTTGAGACTGACCACAAGACTGCCTCCAACCTTACTGCAACATGAACAGGCTGCCTAAAATCACCTTCAGCAGAAGCCAAATTAAATCTGCCTTCTTCCACACTAAAATGTCCTAAGGCACATTTCCTTCCCTGTCCTCTCTTTCACACCCATCAGTTATAGTACCTCAGCCCAGCAGAAGGTAGCCTTCAATAAAGAGCAGTAATTTCTCTAGCAGCTGCAAAGTGATTCACATTTGGCTGCCCATGACCATCACACTCAAGCCTTACAGAGTAAGACCCAGAATCACTATAGTGAGTTAAAAGGATTTATTCTCATTTAAGAGGTCACCTCTGAATTGATGAAAGACATTCAGTAGCTGGCTTACCCGAGTTTCCACTGTGAATTAATAAGAAAGCAGAGACATTGTCCAGTTTCTTGCTGTATTGTTCCCACCTCACTACTCGCTGGATTAAAGAAGGCTTTAATTTCATTGCAGCTCGTGTTAGGATGTCTAAACTTTCCAGCACAGGAGAGGAGCTTCAGAAATACTTCTGGCAAGTAGAGGCAGTGTTATGGGATGTAGGAGTTAATTCTTCCCCCTGATGAGAAGGAGCAGTGGCTGGTTCTGAAAATTAAGACATGTAGCTCATGGTCAGTGTGGAGGAGGAAGACAGGGGGTCACACCAAAGTTACACTTGGGAAGATGCTGACACAACAGGGCAGGTCTAACCACCAGGACAGGTCCTGTGCTAAAGGAGAAGTGATTTGACAGGACAAGAGGACACAGCAACTTTTCACAGAAAGGGTTGGTAAACATTGGAGTCCCACTCCTGGAGGTGTCCAAGGAGCAACTGGATGTGGCACTCAGAGCTCTGGTCTGGGTGACAAGGTGGGGATCGGTCAAAGTTTGAGCTCAATGACCTTGGAGGTTTGTTCCAACATTTATGATTCAATGAAAGAATCCGCAAGACTTAGACACAGCCTGGACATGAGGCTCTAGACCAAACTGAAAGAGCAGCGAGAGCTGATGGTGTGTGACAGCAGAGAGAAAGAGGAAAAAAGTGGGGAAGGGAAGGCACAGTGATCCCAGAAGCACTGCTGGCAGGGCTTTTCTTGACATATCTGCAGGCCCATTCCTGCTCCAGATCAGACAGCAGTGTCTGTCCCTTCTCTTGTAAGAAAAGGCTGGTCCTGGTGATGGTCGCATCTCTAAGTCCATAACACTCTAGAGAAGGGAAGGATATTGGGTTCTCTCTGAAGGCAGGACACACACCCAACCTCCCTTCCTAGCTGTCAGGTCACCTGGCTGGTTTCTCATACTATCCAGAGGCACAGCTTTAGTTGCATGTTTGACATCACACGGCTTCACACCACAGATTTAGCCCTAGCTGTAAATCAGTGTCAGCAGGATGCAAAATAATGGAACAAAAGCCTCATTTTAGTCTGTTGACCTGTTTTCTTTTTCCTTACCTTATTTTTACTTTTACTGCTTTGCTTCTTAAATCCTTTCCTAAAACAAGCAAACCTTTTTTGTTTCCATTTGCAAAGGATAAAAAAAAAAATAAAAGGAGTGAGAGAGACACACAAACACAAAAGCCAAAAAGAAACAGTGGAGAGGTATGTGTTATTGGACAAGTGTTTAATTTATGGAACTTGGCCGGCAGAACAAGAGTTTGAATTGTACTTCAATAAGTGGAGCTCTTAGAATAAATGTGGCTTGTAAAATTATTTTACAGTCTGCTTTGCCGAACAGCCAACACCTCATGGAAACCTTTGAAAAATATTCTGTTTAGAAGCTACGGTTTTTATATTTCATATTTTCTCTATTTGTTTTCCCCTCTGGTTTTATAATTGAAACCTTATGCAGGAAAACAGGATTTTTGTGTCTTAAAATATCTACCTGACCTGACTATTTTTATTATTAAAAAGCAGATAGCATTTTAAAAATTCTTCACGTATGAGGCACTCAGTTCAAACATGAAGGTGTCCTTGTTTGATATCCCAGTGAGCTACAGAGTTCCTGAATAACCTTAGGACAGTCATTTAGCTGAGACTCATCACCCCTCTCCCTGCATACACGTGGTGCAGCTGTGTGCATCTGAGCTGTCTTTCCCATTATAGACAGAAAATGTGACAGAATTTGGGACATGATTCATCTGTGTAGGATGGGAGAGGATGAATCATGCTCTAGATGCATACATTGACCAGCTCTTCACTGGAAGTCAAGATGCTCAGGTACAGACGTCCACACTGCACATACCAACCCTCGTAGGCCCCATCTCAATCCCTCTGTGTCAGTAAAAGGATGAGGCAGACACTTCTGGAAGTAAATCCATCCCATCCCAATGATGATGTCCCACACACCTGCGTGATCTTCCTGGAGATGATACCAATCATTCCATGCCAGCCATGGAGAGCTGACATAGATATAAGCCTTTAAATATTTATAGGGAGTTAAGAGGAACAGAACAAGAGGTAGATAATGTATTAAAAAGAAATTCTTCCCTGTGAGCGTGGTGAGGCCCTGGCACAGGCTGCCCAGAGAAGCTGTGGCTGCCCCATCCATGGGAGTGTCCAAGCCCAGGAAGGTGTCCCTGCCTATGGCAGAGGGTGGGACAGGATGGGCTTTAACATCCCATTCAACCCACCCATTTTATGAGTCCATGAATCCCTTTCTAGCAACACCATTCAGGAGACCCGTGGTAAGGAAGCCAAAGCCTCCTCCTTCGCAGTTACACACACAGTGCATGTGTGTGTGTGAGACTGTAGGTGTGCAGACAACCCAAATACAAATGGTGCCAGCACAGCTTCTACCACAGACATGAGTAAAATCCATTAAATAAATTCTGTGCCTCCGCTGCCAGAGTGGGAGACACTGCTGCAGCAGAGGGGGAAAGAAGAAGTAGTAAACTTTTGCCTTGGAGCAAAGTATTGCATTACATAGTACAGAGACTGGGAAAGACACAGAAAGACCACGTTGTAAAAGCCAATTATCTAAATAAGGATGTAAGAATCATATTTAGCCCCATTAAACTATCCCAACTGCTAATTGTTGTAGTTGTGCTTGCTGTACAAGCAGCACAAGATATGGCAGAACTGCTCTGGGATGTGGCTTCATTTAATGCTTGTTGTAGGAAACAAGGTCACTTGCGCACCTTTTTTTCCTTTGGGGTGTTTTTTTGTTTGGTTGTTTGGTTTTTTGTTCTTTTTTTCTTATTTTAAAGGTCTGTGGCTGAGGGTTTTATACCTACTCTCAGAAACAGTGTTGCATTCATCCTTAGTGACTGTTTTGAAATGCCCTGCTTTATTCATTTGCTTTCAACATCACAGGTTGATCCCTGGTAGAGCCTCACTTGGTAAAGTCATTACGACTCAGCCAAGCGTTCTGTCACCATCCCAAAGTTTTTCCCTCTAGCTGTACATGGTATTTCTTCTCTATTCCTTTATGTCTTCTTATGAGAGAAATGTGCTTTTGCAAACTGTTTCTTTTCAAGGCCCTGGTGAGGCCACATCCCTTGAAGTCAGCGTGTTTTCTGACTGGGCTTTCAGCACAGAAGGGGAAAGATAAATTATCCAGGCTTGGCTTCAGGAACCTTAGCACAAGGCCAAGCTCCCAACACAAACAGCAGCCCTGTAGAGAAGTTGGCTCAAGGGTTACTCATCACCCATCATGCTGGTCATGCACCATCTCACTGTTCTGACCAAAAAATTGGTGGTTTTGTTCTTTGCATGAGGCCACCAGGGCACTGTAAGCAGCGTGATGGTGCTATGCTTGGAACGTTTTCTTTAGCAGCACAAGCCAAAGAGAAACCCAGATCTTGATCTTGGAGGCTTAAAAAATACACATCTCTGTGCTGTCAGCACCCTGCGCCTCAAAAGCAGGCTGCAGCCACTGTCTGCTGGGGGATGAGCAGGCACAGGTAGGTCTGGAGGTGAGTCCTAACCACCTGGCACTACCCTGTAGTCTGGAAAATGTTCTTAACAAGCAGGACTGCTCATTACCACACTGATGAATCGGTGTTTGCTAACAAAAGGCCCTTTCTCAAGGAATTCCTCATCAGCCCTAGGTGTGCCATAAGTGATTCAGGCTCTCATTAGCCTTAATTAGATAATTGTTAAAATGATTTCTCTATTATTCATGCAGCCTGTACCACTGAGCACCAGCCCATCGAGAGACTGACAGGTGCTCTCTGGGAAGAAATGGTGTTTTTCCAGGATGAAGTGATCCTGCAGGGATCACTGTGCCCATCACAGCCCTCCAGGATCTTACCCAGCTGTTGCAGCCCCTCGGGCTGTTTTGCTGACCCTTCAGTAACTGCCCTTCTGGGATTTTTGTAATGCCGTGATATGAATTTTTTTTTTTTTTTTTTTTTTTTTTTTGGCACTACTTCTTTCACCCCAAATTTGGTAATTCTTCAGCCTTCTCCTCCAGCCATGTCCCAAGTTGCCTTCCCATCTGAGGAGGGTGAGTGTGCTTCATTCAGGACAAGATTGAGTTCCCTCCAGTCCATAAGAAGAAAGCAAACAGGAATCATAAAAAGGGTCTAGTTGGTCTTTCTTTCCTAGTCCCAGAACTTTGATGCCCAACTTGATGTAGATTACAGGGTGTTACAGATGGCTCAGTGATTTAAAATCACTAGCCTGGGACTACAGACCCCACTTCCAAAAACTTCAAGGTTCACCTTGGCAAAATCTCTTAGGCTGGAACTTTTCTTGCCTGCAAACAGGCCTCTAAAAGCTCAGCCACCAGGCTCCCTCTGCAGCCAGTGGAAAAAGAGAGGCAGAACACCCTTTTTTTTCTTTCGTTTTTCGCAGCTCAGCTAGGTATATTAGGTAAAAAAGATACCAATCACTCTCTGGAGAGACTAGTTTCTCTCTCCAGAGAGGAATTGACTGGAAAGGGGTCTAATATGACAATATTGCCCTTAACCCCTGACAGTTAAATGATGTGAGCAAGACAAGAATTTTAAAAATACACAGGTCCCACATCTCAGTTTCAGAGGTAATTGAGCTGTGCAGTCCTGTTAAGTACAGGGTTTAGAAGCTCTGAAGTCATGTTTCTGCTTTGTAAAACCCACAAGTAATTTTTCCTGGTGGGGTTTAAAATGAGCATAAGTTTTCATGTGCTGTGATGACTTAGACACAACCTCTTGGCATTAATTCTCCCTGCTGCTAACAGCTGTACTGCACAGCTCATGGTGGTTGCTGTTCACAGCAAAGGGACCACTCACCCTTCTTTTTTGAGGCATCCCTAAGACTTCAAGACCACAAGAGATGTCCCAGTCTCCTTTACATGAATCCAGTGCAGCTCTCTGAGCCCACCTCACCCCTTGAAATCCTTTGGAAACACTCCAGGGAGAACATGAGCAAATAAACAAAGTAGACAGAATCATAGACTTGTTTAGGTCGGAAAAGCCATCTAAGACCAGCAAGTCCAAGAATAACCCAGCACTGCCAAGGCCACCACCAACCCACGTGCCCAAGTGCCACATTCACACAGCTTTTGATCACTTCTGGGGATGGTGATTCCAGCACAGTGCTCACCAGAGGGTTATCTCTGTTACCAGATCAATTGCTAAATATGACCATTAACCTCTGGAGAAAAGCACCCTTCAGGACAGCCAGGTGCTGGCCTGGCACTGCTTTAGAGCCTCTTCCCTGCTTCTGCTCTTGATTTCAGACCCCATGTCCCTCCCAAAAATTATTGGGTACCCTCACTGCAGCACCCAGGCTGTCTATGGGAATACCAGGAGCTTTCTGTTGGCAGCTGTGGGCTGAGATGGCCTGACTTCCAGCTGAAGGTGCCCAGAGCTACACCCAAGGTAATTACCTTACAAAGCCCCAGCGCTCATGGGATACATCCAGGCAGAAATATCTGGTTTTCCAGTAGGACCTGGGCACTTCTTACCTCAGGGGGATGTAAATTCCCAATATCTAACCACTGCAAATTCCCTCAGCCTAGAGGACACACAGGAGGAGAAGAGGAACTCTAGATCAATGTCCCCTACACCAAAGTCTTCCTGGCTTGCCACAAGGAAAAGCCAAAAAATGGCTGTTACCAAGGCTGCCTCAAAATGAAAACAGGGACTGGGCTCAGCTCTGGCCGGAATCAGATAACCGATCAAAAGAATAAAGAGGGATAATAAAACCACTCCCTCTCTCTTCTTTTGCTCCTTGCTTGTTCCTGCACTGAGCACAGCTTTTCAAAACCTCAAAACCTCCCTGTTTACAACACCATGAAGCACCCCTGGGCAAGGGCTGGAGCCCCTCTGCTCTGGAGCCAGCCTGGGACAGCTGGGGGTGTTCAGCTGCACAAGAGAAGGCTCCAGGGAGAGCTCAGAGCCCCTGGCAGGGCCTAAAGGGGCTCCAGGAGAGCTGCAGAGGGACTGGGGACAAGGCATGGAGGGACAGGACAAGGGGGAATGATTTTAAACTAAAACATGGGAGATTTAGGTTAGATATAACGAAGAAAGTCTTGGCTGTGAGACTGTGGCAAAGGTTGCCCAGAGAAGCCCTGGCTTCCCCATCCCTGGAAGTGTCCAAGGCCAGGTTGGAGCAACCTGGGATAGTGGAAGGACACCTGCCCATGGTAGGGGGTGGAATGAGATGGGCTTTTAGGTTGCTTCCAACCCAAACCATTCCCTGATTATCTGATTCAAGGTTTGTAGGTGTCTATTCCTTGCATAACCACAAGTTGTTGCTGTTGTTTTAGACCATTTTCTATCTTCTATAATCCTCCTCCCTTAGGCTCAAACAAATGAGTGATGCTTGGGTTTTGTTAATACAGTTCCACACAGCCTCTCTTGCCGGTGCAGCCCTCCTCAGGCTGACGTCGATGCTGAAGGACATCCCAAAGGCTCTCGCTGCCATGGGGACGAGCTGCCGGCAGAGAGAGCCAGAGCATTGGGGAACAGGCGCCGCGCAACGCGTGTGCAGGGCTGCGCTCAGCATCGTGCTACCAGGGGCGGAAGGAAAGCAGCTTTTGGTGCTCAAGGACCTTCTTCTGAGAGCATCCAGGGCCACCGATACTTTTGCCATCTGCCCATCAGTGTCCCTCTCTGCAAAGCAGCCTTTCCTGCAGCCAAGCATCCCTTCCTGCTGCTGCTGCAGGCTCCAACGCTGAGAGCCAGCCTGTCTGAGCTACCCAAAAACAGGCTCCCACCAGAAGATGGTGCCTATATTCCACTAAACAGGGGGCAAGCCCTTCACAGCACAGCCCACTTTGGGGCAACACCTAGAAGAAACCCAGCCACACTATATCAAAATCACCAGAGCAAAACACACAGCTGATGCCAGGCTCCCTCAGGCAGCGGGGATGAAATTTTGATGGTGTGACCTGCAGTGTATCTCACCAGGCTGCAGTGCACTGTATTTGTGTATTTTCTCTTTAGGGTTTATGTGGTAATAGACTTTTTAATGAGCAAGGCCCTGCAAGTATAATTGGAAGATTAATAAACCCGTACTCCTGC
>NW_008240031.1:2699242-2716908 GCF_000691975.1 Corvus brachyrhynchos | reverse complement strand
CCTGAGCCAGTGTTCTTACCTTTGTCAAAAGCCACATGTGGATGCTGATTTCTGTGCAAAGCTTTGATGCTACCCCAGGCTGCTCTTGATGGTCTATCAAAGGCAGATGTGGAATGAGGAGCATCACAGGTTTCCGGTGATATACAAAAGCACCAATTCAAAACATTAAAAAGGACACACAGTTCAGTCTCTCCTCTTGTACTTTCTTGTCCCCTACTCTCTGCTGCTGTCCTGGCAATTTGCATTGCTTCCCTCCAGCTCACTGCTGGACAGGTATCAGCAGGCTCCCTTCTCAGCACCTGCCACTGTAGGTACACTCAGGCAAGCATGGTCATCACACAGGTACTACTCAGTTTTTTGGCAGATGTCAGGTCCCTTGTCCAACCAGCAGCTTGCCACGGGCTGTATCAGGAGCTGGAGTGAGGGTGGGGTGCTGCAAGGCACCCATGCCACATCCCTCTTTCCCCCTGCAGCTCCTTGGCAGCAGCAGGGTACTGCCTGGTCCCCATCACCACTGCAGCACACACCACTCCCAGCTGTGGATCTGTCAGATCCCTTCTCCATAAACATCTCATCTTTGATAAAACATATCACTGGGTTCACAAGGTTGTCAGGCCCCAACCCAAAAGGCTTTTCTAAGACTTTGTCTTTGTGATTTACAGTCATCCTTTACCATCACCCAAAAGAGGATGGACCTCGGTGAGATCGTTGTGACTGAACATCACAGTGAGAGGGAGCTCTACGAGAAGGAGGTGCCAAGAGCCCAGGACCTGCCGTGGAGAGGTGGAAACTGGATCCACCATGGCTTTGGGTATCTCACAGGAGAAATGAAGGAATATGGAGAGTGGATGAAAAGTAAGCAGAAGGAGGTGTTTGGAGGTCTCTGGCTGGGGATATCCATATTTCCAACAGTACTCCCAGTGAAGCATGTTTCAACCCCTGAGGCAGACCATGGTCCAAGCTCATTGCAAACTCTGGCCTTTTAATTATCTCACTCTCAGAAAGAATACCTCACTGCACCCTCTGGTCATCACCATGGCTGCATGCAAAATTTGACACAGTCCTAGGATGTCTTTCACACTTAATCAGTTACATGTCATTATTATCACGTCACATGGCGATGCCCAGAATCACACATCAGAAGTGGGGGATGAATCTCATCTGTAACTGCCTTGGATCAGCCACTGCCTCTCATCCACATGTGGGCTGATGATGGGGAATTGCCTCCTGATAGAGGCAGAGACTCTTGAGTTCCCAGCCTTGGGGGAGTAATAAGCACTGCGGGTGTTACAAAGCCATAAAACAGATGCCAAGACTGATCTCAAAGGTTCACTGTCCACACAGGAACAATGCATGAGCAGACAGTCCAATTACTGGCAGCGAGGGTTTGAGAGGCTGTGTAAGGCTGTGGGCCCTCTGTCAAGGCTAGGGTTGTTAGCAGTACAGCTCCAGGCCAGTGTGATCCCCAGACACAGGAGAATATCTCCTCCTTTCTCTTTACTCCAGTCGTCCGTGCTTTGTAGACAGCTTTTCTTACTCCATGTTCTGGAAAGCTTTGGCCACTGTCCTCTGGTTATATTTGAGTTTTTGCAGATAATACTTGTGTCTGAAACTAAGTGTATTGCTGATGCCTGTTGCATCAGCACCAAATACTAATAAATATATAAATAATAATACCTCAACACCAAATACTAAATAAAATTAATTCAGACAAGCCTGGTCATTTTACTCTAAGGAGCCCCTTCCTCATCCTCCTCCTCCTCGTTCCTCCTCCTTAATGCTGCCTGGAAGGAGTTCTTAGGAATAAGTCATTGCCCATATTCAGAAAGAACCCTCGTACCTTATGCTGCATCTAATGAACAATCTAATTAACACAATTAATTTCAAATCTTGAAGGAGATAAAAGTTGCATATGCACATTGCACGAACATCTGAATATCTTGCACATGCAAGCAGCTCCCCTTTCCCGTCCATTCTCTTTGTACCATCCTTTAATAACAGACAGTGGTTCAGAAATGGTTGCAGTTTTCCCTGAGGAGAGGCAGAAGAAAAATTCAAGTCAATTTGCAGAAGGAGAACCAGCTTCAAAAAGTTATTGCAGTGGCCTCATCCCATCTTCCCCCTGCACTCACCTGAGGTATCTGTGCTTGGTGTCTGTTTGCTCTGCCCAGGTTCAATAACCTTCTCTAAAGAGAAAGAACTCTTTGTCCTCTGGAAATGCCTCTTTGCCCTGAGTACAGTCCAAGCTATAATTACTGTTTTCTAATTTAGGTTCTTTAGCTCCTGAAATACTTCTTAGACACTTTTGACCCCATCTCCTATATCCACCATACCTCCATGTTCAGGGTTGCTGATCTTCTTCCTAAAACAGCAAAATTTTTTCCTTTTCTTATTTTCCTATATATGTACAAAGTAGTTTCAGAGTTCTTCTCTGTATTTGAATTATACACCAAAAAGAATCTGTCTCCTTATTAGATTTATAGCAGAACCTAAAGTGATCTACCATGAAAGTAATCCTTTGACTGTTGTCTGACCACCACAAATAAATCACCTGTTTTTCTGTCCCTCCATGAATTTTACAGCAGTGCCCAGTCCATCCCTATTAATTCTCAAGTGCCAGATACAAAATATGAGACAACAACTAATCAGAGCCTTGTTTTATAGAACTGTTAACACATCACCTCTGCTCTGTGCCCAGAAAGGGGCTGCAGAGGTTGTTCTTTGCTAAAATGATGCCTTTTTAACAGTGTTTTCCTTTGATGTCCTCCAGACAAGCCCTTAATGGTTCAGCTGGTGGACTGGATCTTGCGAGGGACCTCTCAGGTGATGTTTGTCAACAACCCTTTCAGCGGGCTGATCATTTTAGTGGGACTTTTCGTCCAGAACCCCTGGTGGATGCTCACAGGCTGCACTGGTACCACTGTGTCCACCTTAACTGCGCTGGCCCTCAGTCAGGACAGGTAGGTGGCACCTTGTGTCTTCGTGCACTTAACAAAAATTGATGGCTGTGATATCTGGAGCCCACTGATGGGTCACTGATTCTTGTTAGAAGACTCAGGTGAAGGCAGAGCTGTGGCTCAAGAAGAGCTGGCCTGTCCCTGTGTCTGTCTGTCTTCCTGAAAACAGACAGTTCTCTCTCTTTGATAGCCATTGTCACAACCGTGCAGGTCCTTTGAGCCACAAGGACGCCCCTAGACCATCATCATCCAGCAGTCCCCAAATCTTCCCCTTCCACACACCACTGCAAGGCAGTACATCAGTAATCGCACTGTTTTTTCATCCCTTCACCAGGGGCAGGACACTTAAAATTGCATTTCAGTGGGTCCCAGTGATGGGCCACCCTCAGCAGAGCTTTCTACCTTGCAATTGCTTCCATCACAGGTCATCCATCGCAGCCGGGCTGCACGGCTACAACGGGATCCTGGTGGGGCTGCTCATGGCCGTCTACTCTGACAAAGGGGATTACTACTGGTGGCTTCTCTCCCCCGTGGCAGTGATATCAATGGCCTGGTAAGTGCCACTGCTCCTCCTAGTTCTCAAAGGATGGGTCTGGCTACAAACAGCTCAGACACACTGAGGCCCCCTCTGCCCTACACCAGTAACTCCAGGCTTGATGGCACTGGAGAGTTGTGTTCGTCAACACACAGAGCTCGTGGGGGCTGTGGTAGGAGTTGAGGGCACAGAAACACTGATTATAGCAAACAGGCAAAGCAGCCCCACCCCAGTCCTCTGAAAATGGCCCTCAGAAGCACGACATACGCGGGTTGGAGGTCATTGCACCCAACACCACAATGCTTCTTCCTCATCCAGGCCCTAAATCAACCCTGTGCTCATCCTGAATTCAATATTCCCCTTCTCAGATATGCAACCGGTCATGAGCAAATTTAATTCCTCCAAGTAGCTCCAAAGGACAGGCTATGTCCTTCCAGGATTAAATTTTGCCATTTTTAAATATGGATCAGAACAGCACTGCAGAATCTATTTAACAGCCTTAACTGAAATTAATTTAATAGTAACATTTTAATCACTGTAAGCAGTAAGATGCAAGCCATTATTGGATTTTCACTGCTTTTAAGATCAGATTTGTTTTATATTTCATTTCTTTATTCTTTCTCAGCAAAGGTCATCTTGTAACAATCTCTCAAAACCCAGGACATGTTGCGAGAATGTTTGGATTGTCTTATCTGCCAGAATTCCTTGAGGCTTTTTGTTTAAAATTTTCTTCATTGTTTAGTTCACAAGACTTGAGGGTAGAGCTGAAATATTTTAAAATCAGACACTTCAGTGATTTTTTAACTGATACTTTGAATTTCAGCTTTAGAAGTCAGCATTTATTTAACTGTTTCCTTTTTTCCTGACAAGATGTGTAAGTGACAGAAGCTTTGTATTTCAGCACAGAAATTAGGACACCATTTTCACTGAAGTACTGATTTTTTTTTTTCCCTGCAGCTGCAAGCAAGGAAATCTGTAAACCCCATTGGGAACCAAACTTGTCAAAGAAAGAATAGGCTTCATCTGAGATTACACAGGGAGAACAAAGCATTTTTCCCACTGATAGTATCTATACAGCAGGACACAAGATGTTGCTTTTGAAATGTCAAATAATTTGGGTGGGGTGTTTTTTTATTATAACCAGCTTAATGACCTTCTAGGGCTCACATGCAGCTCCTTGAAAAATTAAAGTCTTTAAATTGATTTTTTATAAACTGTAATGTTCACTGCCACTTGGAGCTGACCGTAAGAGCTATTTAGCTCACCTCTTTTGGAAGAGCTCAGCTGGAAGGAGAACACAGGTCATTTCCACCAAGGACTGGCCAGTTCTTCTCTTCCTTGAGCTTTCTGGGCCCCAAGAAAATCAGATATCACCTTGCCAACATGCTCCCATAAAGTCCTCCATGTAGGACACACACTTCAAGTGGAAATCAGGCAGTGTGGAAATGCCCCAAGAAGGTCAGGCAAAGTTTCTACCCCAGGTTCTACAGACAAGAACTTTGGAAAAGGTCATGGTATTTCAAGGTTTACATGGTTTTTGTGTTCTGACTCTAGGTTGAGTGTCACCCCAAGTACTTTAGATGCTAAAAATATTCAATCAAGCTTTTTAAAAACAAGTCTCAGTTTTCAGGAAATGCTGTATGATTTTGGATGGTGCCTGGGCAGCACAAAATGACATAGTCAAGGTCTGAGTGATGTTTGGTACCAACACCCTTCCCAGCTCTTCTACAGTGGTGGCTCCATCTTATACTCTGTTGGGCCTCATAGTCCCCAAAATTAGTGTCTAACATAGTAAATATTTCCACCCTTCTTAATGGAAGATTTTCCATCCCCTTTGATCACCTCTTCTGCTCTATTTCTCTTCCAGAGCCATCCCCTGATACCTTTCAAACTGTTTAAAAAAAAAAACAAAACAAACAAACAAGCAAACAAAAAAGGCAAATTGGGTAATTTCCAACTCCCTCTTGCCTCCTCAAGACAGCAGCTTTTTTAGACCATCTAAAGTTCTCCACAGTTCTTCACGTGACATTCCCAAAATCTCCTTTTCTGTTTCTTGTTCAAATTTTCAGCTGAATAGGAAGTCAGATTGCCTGTCTCTGTCCATGCTCAAACATTGTATTGGATGCATGCATGGATGTGAGAGTATTTTTTTCAGAAAGATGAACAGCTTTCTATAACGCTTTGTTTGACGCATATTAAGGGATTCACCACCTGGAGTTGCTAAAAGGAACAGTATTGGCTTTTAATTGCCAAAATTACCATTTTGTGACCATGTTTCACCACTATAAATTGAGATGAACAAATTACAATTGTATTTCTTCTCCTGTTCTCAGCCCAGTCCTGTCCAGTGCTCTGGGATCCATCTTCAGCAAATGGGACCTTCCTGTTCTCACTCTGCCCTTCAACATTGTGGTGACCCTGTACCTGGCAGCCACAGGACACTACAACCCCTTCTTCCCCACAACCCTCATCAAGCCTGTAGCTGCAGTGCCCAATATCACCTGGTCTGCCATCAACGTGCCACTGGTAAGCTTCACACCTACAAGTTTATGGTATTTCACTGAAAAAGTGAGCAGGAAGGCGTTCACCTCTGGATGACACTTTCCCGTGGGTCAGAAGGTGTCAGGAGCAACTCACAGAAATACATGGCTTGGTTCTGTGCAAAGAGAGCAGTGCCACAGAATCCCTTGTTGATCCAGCAGAAAAGTTGGTGGAGCCTTAGGGAACAGAAAACCTTAGCCTCTCATTCCAATCAAACTTGGGTTGTCCCAAAACGAGTCTTGAGTATACATCCAGAACACATCTGGATATGCCCTCCTGCTGTCCAGATATGGTTGAAGAAGCATCAGCAGCACAGTCAGTGGCAATATGAAAATTCAGAGGAAACATCAGGATTTCAAAGTGCCAGAAACTCATTTATACCCAATCCCCTCATGTCTAGGTCTAGCTCTCTGGAGGGTCACCTTCCCAAAGGAGAACAAGGGTAACTGATCCAGAGGGTTGTGGTCAGTGGCTCAGAGTCCCAGTGGACATCAGGGACAGGTGGTGCTCCTCAGGGCTCCATATGGGCACCAGTGTTATTGAATATCTTCATCAATGACACAAAGGCATCAAGGGCACCCTCAGCAAATTTGCAGATGACACCAGGCTGAGAGGTGCAGCTGACACCTGGAGGATGAGGTGACATCCAGAGGGACCTGGACAGGCTGGGGAAGTGGCCCATGGGAACCTCTGAGGTTTAACAAGGCCAAGTGCTGGAGCTGCACCTGGGTCAGGGTAACACCCAGGATCAATCCAGGCTGGGATAAGCAGAGGGAGCAGCCCCAGGAGAAGGACCTGGGGGTGCCGTGGGGGAGAGCTGGACCTGCCCTGCCCCTGAACCCGGGGCGGACCCCCAGCGTGGGCAGCAGGGGAGGGGGGATTCTGCCCTTCTGACCCGCTCAGGGGAGACCCCACCTGCAGAGCTGCCCCAGCCCTGGGGAACAACAGCACAAGGACCTGGAGCTGCTGCAGCCAGTCCAGAGGAGGCACCAAGGTGATCAGAGGGCTGGAGCATATCTTGTATAAGAAAAGGCTGAGGGAATTGGGTTTATTCTGCCTGGAAAAAGAGAAGGCTTTGGAGTGGCCTAACTAAGGCCTTCCAATACCAGGAGAGATTGTATAGGAAAGACGGAGGGAGACTATTTACAAGAGCCTGGAGGGACATTTGAAGCCATTCCCTCCAAGGAGAATTGGCTTCAATTTCAAAGAGAGTAAGTTTAGATTAGATATTAGGAAAAAACTCTTCCCTCTGGGGGTGGTGAGGCCCTGGCACAGGTTTCCCAGAAAAGCTGTGGCTGCCCCTGGATCCCTGGAAGTGTCCAAGCCCAGGTTGGAGGGAGCTTGGAGGCACCTGGTCTAGTGGAAGGTGTCCCTGCCCATGGCAGGGGGTGGAATGAGATGATCTCTAAGGTCCCTTCTAACCTAAACCATTCTATAACTCTATGACTTTACCCAGAGTCCAACTCAGAGCCAGGGTTCCTTCCTTCCCTTTTCAGCCAATAGCCTGGACAAAAAACTGCTGTGTCCCTCAGGGCACAGACAGACAATAACAAGCCCTTTTCTGCCACCTGCTGCAGCTCTTACAATCCATCCCAGTTGGTGTTGGTCAAGTGTATGGTTGTGGAAACCCCTGGACTGGAGGCATTTTCCTTGTGGCTCTGCTCATCTCCTCCCCACTGATTTGTTTACATGCTGCAATTGGATCAGCTGTGGGGATGTTTGCAGGTAAGAAATACTGACCAAATCATTTTTGCAGCTAAGGTATCTTGAGCCAAGCCAGATTCTGCTCAGACTTTACAGTCTTGGCAGTAGCTGGGACAAGACTGTCATTTTTCAAACTCTCTAAATTTGAAAGCTCTTTCTAAAGGTCACGCAGCACAGTGAAGGCAAGAACAGAAGCAGGTTTTCTTTAAACTTTGCATTTGTTATTAGATTTGTCTCTCAGGAAAGTGGCTTGTTCCACCTTGCTTAACCCTTCAGCCACTGGGTGTGATGAATCCCATAGAGATCACAGGAAAACATAGAGAAAGAGTTTCAGAAGTGATCTCTTGCCACCACAATTATTTAAATTACCACCACAAGCAAAGGTCTGCCTCAGAACTAATCAGCCAAGGAAAAGAAAGACTTTTCTGGGATGCAGTTTGCTCAATCCTGCTGTGGATTTCTCAAAATACCTAAATGAAGGCCACTAAAAATATCCTGTCTCTCCACTAACCAGAGAGAAACAATATTAAGAGACTTGAATCAGACCCTAGAGGTCTGAAAACATTAAGGAAACCATTAATGAAAACATTAATGCCACTTAAGTGGCTGATTTTAATAAGAACAGATGATGGAATAAGTGTAGTCTGACTCCTTGGAAAAGGCAGTGATCCAACAAGTGCTCTGTGCTCTGAAGCACTCTTTACAAGATGTGAGCTGTCTTGTATTTGTGTTTTTAAACAAGACTGTCCACAATTTGTATGACTAAGAGCATATGGCAGGTCTTGTAGAGGTGTGACATTCAGTCTAGAAGGGAAAGGTCAGGGGGAAGTTTCTGGGGACAAGTATGGTAATAAAACAGAGAACAGATGAGGACAATATAGCAGGAAATGCATTAATCTTACAACTGTCAGGAAGGTGGCCGGGGCACTACATGTTGAACTCTCCTTTTCGCTGTTACTCCTGAATCCCATAAGAAATCCTGCAGAAGTTTCTGAGAGGTCAGATTTGAAGCAGACCCTCAGCTCCCATCCCCGTGGAGAATTTCCACTGCACAGATGAAGTGACCACCTCCAGTAACTAGACCATACCTCACAAAGGTCACTAGGAAGAGATGGAAAACTCTGCTTGTTCCCACAAAGGCATGAAGTTGTGCCTCTGATATTCAAAATCAGGGTATGTATGAGGTTTAAACAAGTGTGTGAGTACAGCTTTCTGCAAGGAGGACACCCAGGTCCTGCCTGGATTCTGGGTGGATCCTCCACCTGTGTGTGTGGATACATCACACTCGGTGAATACACAGAAAGTTTTGTCTGAATGAAACCTTTGAGACTGGGCCAAATTCCACTGCAGGGACATTATCAGAGCTCCAAAATAATGAGCCTCCTTCAACCTCCTGTGCTCATGTGCGTGTGTGAGCACAGATAAACACATTGATGTTATGAGGAAGAGATGACAGACTCCTCCTGCAGGTACCTCTCACGCCTGACCTCACAGCCTTGTCCTTTGTCTCGCAGCCCTGAGCATTGCATCCCCGTTTGACAGCATCTACCTTGGCTTACACAACTACAACTGCGCCCTGGCCTGCATCGCCGTCGGGGGCATGTTCTACGCCCTGACCTGGCAGACCCATTTACTGTCACTTGCCTGTGGTGAGTATCCCTTACATAAAGGGAAGGCAAAAATTTGTGCAGCCAGGCAGCTTATGAGGAGTGCAGGTTTAGTCAACCATCGCTCTGTCTATCCCAAGAGCAGGTACTGTGCAAGAGTTGTTTCTCTGGTGGCATCAGCGTTGGGCTTGACTGTGCGAGTACAGAGAGAAGAGTGTTAGAGCCTGATAGCATGGAAACATCTAGAAAGGGTGGAAGCACTGATTGTGAGATGAACACAAGCTAATCCATGAGCATGTTTAACAAATTAGCAACTCAACAGTTTCACAGAAGCAGCCTTTTCATAATTATATGTATCACTGGAGGAAGTGGGTCATAAGAAGAGAGCTGTTGCATCAGGCCAGTTTAAAATCGACCCACCTGACAACCCCACCTCCAACAGGAGCCCAAACCAGGCACTATGGGAAGAGTTTAAGACAAGAAATTTGCCATTTAAGACATTCCTGTGAAGATTTACCCAGGCTCCAGTTATCTTTATCTCAGTGTCCTGAGGACAGTTTCTGGATTTCTCAGTAGCTTTTCCTTCTCTGACTTAGTCTTTGGGTACCTGACCTCGCCTCCTGTTCAGCCATCCCTGGCATCCAGGGGCAAGGAGTCCCCCTGCTAACTGGCTGTGGTGTGAAGCCATAGGACAGAGAATTTCTGAAAGTCCAGTTCTACTGAAGAATTTCTGCAATTCCCACTGCATGTGGGTCAGGTCATGCCAAATAATAGAAATAGAAATTAAAGATTAGAGAAATGCCACCATCACTTGCTCTTGACAAAACCATGTTCTTCATTTCCCACCCATCTCTACAGAGCAGAGAGGGTGAAATGTAGCCACAGAATCATTTGGGTTGGAAAATACCTCTAAAATCATCAAGTCCAACCATGCCTCCAGCCCTGCCAAGGCCACCACTAACCTATGTCCCCAGGTGCCACGTCCACACAGCTGCTAAGCCCTCCAAAGATGGGAACTTCACCACTGCCCTGGGCAGGTCCAGCCAGGCCTGGACAACCCTTTGTGTGAATAAATTTTTCCCTAATATTCAACATAAACCTCCCCTGGTGCATCTTGAGGCCATTTTCTCTTGGGACATTTCAACTAATTGTTGAATTCTAGCAGTGACCCTCACACCAGGTAGCTGGGAAGATATTTTGCTGTGCATTTGGACAATGTAGCTATTTTTTATATTTTCTTTGGAGAATTGAGCAACATTTTTTTCATCCTGAGCTCTCTTTGGTCTTCTCTTCTCAGCTTTATTTTGTGCCTACTCCGGAGCAGCTCTTGCTAATGCCCTTTCTGTGGTAAGTATGGGGTTTTGTGTTTTACTTGGTTTCTTTTATTTATTTGTTTTAACTGCATTTTGATTCATTCCGATATAATGTTAAGGAAATGCCTCAAAATTCTTCATGTCATCTTTGACAACACTGAAATGAGAATGCTGCAGCCAGCTGTGCAAACTCTCAATTGTGTCCCTCAAGACTTTATATCTGATAATAAGATTTCAAAGACCTTTGGAGCATATTATCCGCAACAGGGTTGTGCATGTATATGTGAGTTACAGCAACAGCATACGGTTTGAGATTAAATACTTAGTTGAAAATTATCTTTCAGCAATTCCAAATGATCTAAATTTTCATTTTCTTCTTTCAAAGTCTTTCTCCAACCCTGCCCACAGATATTACTGAAGTTTGAACTGGGTATGAGAACTAAAATGAGGGGGAGACTGTTCTCTTAAGTACAAAGTTATTATATTTGGACAAATCAAGAAAGGAGTGAAGACAGAAATGCCAGGCTTTGTTTCTTCTTTAAGATCTGAGAGATTAAAACAAAACCATATTATAATTAAATTGATTTTCTAACTTAAAAGAAAAAAAAGGATTAGAACTAGCAGCTCCATGCACTAAATGTTTTCATCTGGCACCCTCTCAGTACCGTGTAGGTCCCTGCATATGGGCTGCTTTAAGCACACCTGCTTTTGGGAGGCATCAGGAAGGACATCCACTTTTTATCCCTGCGATCTTGCTTTTGGCAGACCTCAATTCAGATCAAGAGGTGGGGGAACAGAGAGGGCTGAGGGTTGGATGTGATGCCAGTGACATATAATCATTGGGCAGAGTGAATATTCATGAATAATACCCTCAATACATGACATTTCACAGAGCAGAGAGGGTAGAATTTGGCTCTTTTATTAGAGAATTCAAGTGTCTGCGTGTGAGCTGGGTGTCTTGGCTTTCATTGCAGTCACCAGAGCTCTGAAGCCTGATTCAGTTGCTTCAGCATTGGTGCCAGGTTCCATTCAGCACCAAAATTGAAGCTGCACCTCTTACAGGGCTGAGGTCTGCAGTGTCAGATGCTTTGTGCAGCCCCAACACACCCCAGGTGAGCTACAGACCTCTGTGTGGGCAGCTGAACTGACACGTGGTAGCCACTGTGCCTTCAGGGAAAACACAGACCCTCCCAGCGTCCCAAACGCAAGAATTTAGCCGCAGGCAGATGTAAGCAGAGAGACCAAAAAGCGGTACCAAAGTGCACCCCTCTGTCTGTTCTGTCCCCTCCCAGCTCGGGCTGCCAGTCTGCACCTGGCCTTTCTGCCTCTCTGCGCTCCTCTTCCTGCTGCTCAGCTCAGAAAACCCGGCCATCTACAGAATGCCCCTCTGCAAAGTCACCCACCCAGAAGCCAACCGGATCTACTACCTGAAGATGAAGAGAAGGGCCTCGGAGAGCAGGAGGGAAGAGCAGAAGCGAAAGGAGCAGAAACCTTCTGACAGCTCAAAAATAAGCACTGGGGGCACCCCCCTGTGCACCCCCAAGAGCCGCCACGCTCACTGATTTCAGGTACACACAACTGTGCAATTTGGGGGCAGCTTGTCAAACGTCACCCAGGCACAGCACAGCCACAAAGACCACTTTTGCCAGCCATCTGCAGGCTGGGGATTCAGCATTCCACACTGGAGAAATCATGGTTTGCCCTTGAGCTAAGCTTTCCAAAAAGCACTCAGGTAACATAATAACAGCTGCCTTATCAATCCACTGGCTGTTAACTTGAAAGTCACCTCTTATCAATGATAATTATAAGAATAGGCAGAAGAACATTAAAGCTGATGAGAGGCATTTAATTTCAGAGGTGTAATTTAACAAAATAAATATGCTGAGAAGGCATTGGTGTCTAATAATAATAAATAATGTAAGAACTAAGTCAAGAGCTGCACTTCAAATTAAGAAAATGTATATTTGAAAGTGAAATAAACAGACTGTTCTCTTCCTTTCTTGTGTGCCATCAGTATCTAACCCTTTTAATACCACTTTACAGCTACAACACGCACAGGTAAATACTCTTACAGAGCACATCCTGTAGCACTTTCAGTGCCATCTCCTGGCTCCTCATTAAGTGCCAAGGCAATGAATACATATGCTTTAATCAGACTAGAAGAGTGACTAGCTAGCAGCGATCAAACATTCTTCTTCTCCTGGAATAATTTTCTGTCTTACAAATAGAAGGTTTCTCTCTCCTGCTGATTGCAGGATAGCAAGTCTGAATCCCTACACACATCCAGTGGGAAACAGGAAAACTTCATGTAAAGAATGGGATAAATGTTTACTGCTGGTGGCAGTTTTTTCTCTCCCTTTCCTAGAGGGGCAGATACTGTCCATTCAACCATGAGAAATTAACAAGTGAAAGGTTTCCACTGCCACTTTATGCCTCCTCCAAGCCCTTACAACAGGGAAGTTCCAACTGCTCCAAGGAGGATTTTCTCAGGAACCTTTTCCAAAACCTCTGTGAAGGAAGCCTGACAGAAAGGGTTCCTCAATCTAAAGTTGTTGTATGTAGTCAGTTTGAAATCACAGACCCAAAGGATGTGAAGATTTAAAATCCAAAGGGACTGTGCAACCACAAACACTCACACTGTCCTCTCTGCCTCGTGATGTAGGGCTGTTTTGCAGATGCATGTGAGCATTTTTGAGCAGGTGGGATCCCAGCTCCAAACCCCACTTTTTTAAAAGGTGAGCCTGTGTGCTGCTCATGGAATTATTTGTGCCTTTATCACCAAAAATCCAGCAGCAGCAGCATCTGCCTGCCCCTCTAAATGTCCCCTAGGAGCAGCATCCAAGATTGAATTCATCCTGGGAGACAAAAAACATGGTGTTGTTTATGTTCAGATTGGTTTCTGTTAAACAGGTGAGGCCATTCCAGGAACTCTGGAAAAATTTAGGTCCTACTTCGTCCTCTGTCTGCCAAGACACCCTTTGAGCCATGACTTTAGCAAACCAACGCTAGCAAGTGAAACAGTCTCTCATGGTCACTACAAACTGCAAGATCAGGGACATCCCCCTGTTGCTGCTGCTGTAGAGAGCCAAAGAAAGGCAGAACAACACAGGAGGTAACACACAACTGCCTGAAGACCTTCTACAGCAGTCAATGAAATACGAAGCACATAGAAACTAGAAGAGCCTATTCATGCACAGTTTAATTTAGCTCATGCACAGTCCAGCGTTAGAGAAATATTTGAATAGCAGCAATAGAAAGTTACTGCAAAAACTACTGCAAAATAATGCTAGAGTCATATATGTGAAGAAAAACCCCAACTGCAGTTAGTTATGCCCAACACATTTGTTTTCCTAAAAACAAAAGTGAAGCCCAGGCACAATATGGCTATTGGAAAGGATTTGTCATATAAGTGCCACTGCAAGCATTAATTCCTCAGCCACAAGAAAATCCATCCTGAAATCAATTAGTAAAGCAATTTCTAGAGTTGAAGCCCTTCCATAAAAAATAGAGTATAAACAGCTTTTTTAAGTCTCTAGCTAATCAAAGAATTTGAGTAACTATAGCCAGTACTAATAATTCTTGAAAACAGGCAAGACAAATCAAGTGTCTCCTGCAAGGGAGCAGCAGACAATAAAATAACTAACTGAAGCTATCAGTGGTAGCCCAGCAGCCTGATACCTATAGAGTTCTATAAAAATTTTCATTAAGAGAGATAAAATGTATAGTTTTCAGTGGGACTAATAATTTTGAGACAGCTCCCAGAGATCTAACATAAAATAAATATGACCATTAAAGGAGAAAAAAAAAAGCCTCTTCTGTAGTTACCCCCCGGAAAAAAAAAAAAAAAAAAAAAAAACACCCTTCTTCTGTAGTAAGACCCGCCACTCAACCCAGCTCACCTCCACCTTAAATAATGTTAAATAAATGTTCCTGTACAAACCAATACCTGGCCTAGCCATAGCACATGAAAGAACCAACCTCCTAAAAATTTGCCTTCAAAAATTAAAAAGCAGAACAGATTAAGCAAAGTGAAGGATCCGTAAGAGAGCTCGCCAGTGAACAAAGACAATTCTGTTATAACTGGTCCTCAGTCTAAAAAATAGTATATGCACTATGTAGTTCCAAGAAAAATGCTTACCTTATTGCTCCAAATATAATTTTTCTTACTCTTGTGTTTGCTTCATACCCCATAAAATAAAAAAAAATGCATCTTTGCTCTTCTGTAGACTTCAGTGCTTCTGTTGACAAGATCAGTCACAGAACTCATACAGGAAAAGCTGGGGCAAGTCCTTTGGATGTGCTGGCTTGGGTATTGGTGGTTCCAGGATGACTTACCACTTAGTGACTCTTCATGAACAATTAGCAAAGTTGCAGGAGGGAACATGGAGGGAAGGGATTTGCTTTTCCCATGGACATTGTTTGTAGCAGAGGACCTGCACTGGAGCATCCTAGCTGCTGGAGCATGAAGTTTCCCTCCTGATTCATAGAATCACAGAATCCTTTAGACTGGAAGAGCCCTCTAAGATCCTCAAGGCCAACCATTCCTGCCAAGCCCACCACTAACCCATGTCCCCATGGGCCACATCCACACGGATTTTAAATCCCCCCAAGGACAGGGGCTCCATCACTGCCTCGGGCAGCCTGTCAGTGTTTGACAGCCCTTTCCACAATGATGTTTTTCCTGATATCCAGTCTAAAATCGGTTTCCATCATCTGGTCTTTTTTGAGACACAACCACCTCCTCACATACCACAGGGATGAAGAGCAGACGGGAAGAACAGCACAGGTGGAGACCACAACAGGAGGTGGTGACAGCAGGGAGGACGCCCAAAGCTGCAGACCTGGAAAACCCAGTGCTGTGCTTCCAAACAGTAATGGGGAGAAGTGGCTGCAGCATTGCACAGGCCAGGCAAAGCATGGTGGGTTAAAGCCTGATGAACAGATTTCCTTGCTCTTATCTACTCTCAAGAAACCAGTGCTGCTTTGCAGCAGAGCCTGCGCCCTACTCCCTGTTCAACTCTGCTGTAAGCTTAAAATAAAAATAGTCTTTTTTTCTGCAACACAACATCTCTTCTTCCCATACCTACTAGTATTCAGTGCAGGTAGGAGCCTGCAATCATCAGACACAGGGAGAGTGTGCGTCCCGTCCTAGCCCCTAGGCTGCTGGCACAGGGAGCCAGCCAGCAGCCCAGCAGGCACCAGAAAATACCAGGAAGGGCTCTGTGTTCCAGAGGGGCACTCCAGCAACACAGGGCCTCTCTACAAGCTGAAAAACCCAAAACTCTCAAACTTGTCCAAATAAGAAAATTCCTTAAAATATCCAGCTGCTGGGGAGTTGGTCTGTGCTCTGTCTGTCTATGCCAGACATCTCCAGTCTGCAATGACAGACATATTGCCCAGCACTGCAGAATGATTTCGGTTCTTTGTAGATCACATTTTCCAGGGTCACAGAAATACCACCACTCTGAGAGGGAGACCTGTTTGCTGAATGCTGCTCCCTCACTCCCTCTTCCTCCACATCAGTTTTAATTTGGGAGAAGGAAGGAGTTCAAACAGGAAACAAGCCCTTGATTGCAGTTGATTTTACAGTTCTCAGGGGGTCTTTTACAAGCTCCTACAGCTGTTGCCACAGCTGGAATTCACACATCCCAGTGGTGGGATAAAAAGACCTGGGATGGCTCTGTGGGAAGCAAAGGTTTCTTCCACTGCATTTTACCTGGCAGTGAGTTTGGGTATCTGACGTCTCACTCAGCAGCTGTTTAGTGCACTCAGTTACCTCAAGGCATTTAATAGCCTAAGGTCTCATGGAACTGCATCCTCACATCCATCTCCAAGGGCAGCATTTTGCATAAAGAGTTGACGCAGACCCAAATCCCTGCTCCCAAAATGTGCATCTTCACACAGAACATCAGGGTTGAAGCACCAAGTGAGTGCAGAAGCCCTTCCAAAAAAATCCAACTGCACCACCACCCAAAATGCACAGGTGTTGGGGCTGTTCAGCACATCCCAGCACCTGCAAATTAAACTGTGCTGTACACTGAATTGCAAAAGGCAAAAGCAGAGGGACAGAGGCCTCCTTGACCTGTGCAGCTTAGGATGGTCTGGAGTCTTTCTCTCCCTGCACACCCCATCCTGTACCTGACATTTCTTTTCCCCACTTCCTTCATTTCATCCAAGTGCTGACAGCTCTGTTGCTCTATCATCCAAAAATCTCTGCTCTGCAGAACTACTCAGCCAGAAATCAGGTAGAGACTTCCCATCTTTGGAGAAAACAAAAAAGTCAGAGGTGACGACAAACTGTCAGCCAGAGATGGTTTCTTACTGCAGCCAAGCAAACTTAATTCACTTGTGCAAATTAAATCATGTTTAGGGCATTTTCCCTTGGCAGAAACTGAGCTATTCGACAGATATGACTTTTTTTTTTTTCTTTTGCCTACCCCCAAATATGCATCTCTACTGCAAAGGGATTTATACCTGTTTGTGCTTGTGCATGAAAATGTCGCTCCACAGTACTGCTTGCAAAATTCCATAACCACCCACAGCCAGGGTAACTCTCCCTCTATCCATTGCACTGACTACTAATTTCCAGTTGTTTCTACCGTCTGGTGCTTCATTTCTTGATGCTACCAGTCCTCTTTCTCTTGTTGATCAGCAACCCATGCTATGTAAAGCATCTTCCACTTCTATTAAGAAATACTTGGCAAGAAAGTAGTAATCGCTGGGATTTATAGGCTGGAAGTTTCTTGTTGGAACAATTATAATATTCTGCTCTATGTTAAGGCCTAACACATTCATCTCCTACAACATACAGGCTTGTGAGAATGGATTATTTCCTTGGAAGCAGCCGTGCCCTGGGTGAGACTCACAGCCCTACCATCAGGGCAAGGGAAGAAGAAAGGGTGGGTGTTGCAGTGGGGATCCTGCAACACGCATATATCAAACCAGGAGTCCCGTGGAAAGGAAATATATATGGACAGACAGATTCTTGCTAGATGTTTCAGAGATGTTT
>NW_008240031.1:2692129-2698231 GCF_000691975.1 Corvus brachyrhynchos | reverse complement strand
TACCGCCGCTGCCGCCAGCCGCCACCCGCACGCCGCCCCTCTCGGTCAGGCGTTCCCGGGGCTCACTCCACCACGCGCTGCGCAGGGCCATGCAGGCACCGCCGGGTCCCACTGCTCCCGCCGTGCCTCGCTCCGCCACCGACACTGCAGCTCGGGTGGCTCCGCCCGCGCGCGGGAACTGCCTCGCTGCTGCTCGCAGAGCGCTCGGTGCACGTGGCCTGGGCCGCACGGTCCCTGCGCCAGGCTTCCCTTCGCCAGGACACAGCTGACATTGCTCAACAGTCTCGGTAACGAAATAATATTCACGAAAATATTCTTCCATCGGCATATATTTTGACTCCAGTATTAACTGTGTCCAAATGGTTTTCCAAAAGCCCTTGGTAAGAATTAAATCCCAAGAAACATAGAAAAAGTTCTTAAACAACCATGCCAGGAAGTGTTTCAGTTCTTTTTGAGCTTGAATCAAGCTAAAATTTACAAATCGTTGTTCAAGAATCATTTTAAGTTTAAGATAAATGTCCATATGCGGCTCTGAGAGCCAAGAGTCTTCCCACGGTTCCTCCATAGTTAAGATATGGAATAGCAAAGCAAAACCAAGAAGAGGAATCCAAAGTTTCCAGGGTTTACTCACACAAATCAGTCGCTTAGGGATCGGGGATCGTTCTGCTCTCCATTCTCCACCATTTGTTGCAGTGGGGATCCTGCAACATGCATATATCAAACCAGGAGTCCCGTGGAAAGGAAATATATATGGACAGACAGATTCTTGATAGCTGTTTCAGAGAGATGTTTATTTCTCCAGCCGCATGGCCAGAGCTCTGCCGAGGAACTGTTCCAGTCACGGGACCAAGGGTCCTTCTGCCCGCGCAGGGAACACAAACCAACCAATGGGAACGAGGCTGAGCAGGGGCAGGGAAACCCCGTGTCTGTGCCCTCAGGGCCCCCTCCCAGGGCTACATAGCGGGGGAGGGACCCCAACAGGTGGGGAAGTTTATTAAGCTGAGAGTAGATGCAGGGAAGTGAATTGATTCTGAAACTGAAAAAGTGAATGAAGAAGCAGAAAAACACCTTGCCTTGTGTCATAAAAAAGAGGCAAGTCTGACCAGCTTTGGCATTTCTAACAGGATCCTGCTGCCTTGAGGTAGGTTTGGAAAAGGAGCCTCTTTGAATTTGGGCTTTTCCTTGGAGCCAGGAGAACAGGTTAGGGGTTTGAAGTTGAAACTTAGAATTATTTGAGTTTCATTTTCCCATCTTTACTGAAATACAGCAATACAGTCAACCTCGGGCTTCCAAACCCCTCCAGTATTTCAGATTGTTTCAATATAATGGCTGGATTCAATCATCTCAAAGGTCTTCTCTGAACAACAATTCTGTAATGCTGTGATTCTAATAGGGCTGATTCAGTCTGCCACGCTAGAGATGACCAGAAAAACAAACAGCCCTGGGCTTCAGACTCGTGCAGGAACCAGAGAGCTTTTCTCTCTCTCAGCTCCTGAGTCCCAGGGCTTGCGACTCAATCTCATCTCCACAGGCATCCAGGCCAGCCCAGAGAAATGTCCATGGCTGGTGGGAAAAATGATCCAGCTGGCTGGAAAAAGGGAAGGGGACACAAAACCAAACAAGTGGAACCTGCCAGAGCAACGCACTAGGCTTTTCTTTGACCTGTATTTCACTGGGTTTCATGACACACATGGCTGCCTGGCTTTTCTGGAGCCTCAGACACATTTCCTGAGCTGGACACCATGGGCACTTCTACCTTGGTGAATGGGATGGTTCCAGGAGTCAGGTCCTCATCCCCAAGCTGCTGACCCTCCTGTCCTTTGCATGTGTTGGCCTTGGCTAACTAGTTCCTTTCCAAACAATTCCCCACTCCTACTAGCAGCAACATTTTGAACAAATACCTTGAAAAACTTGCAGCTGAAATAGAGGAGTTGTTTTCTACCCCAGCACTCAGAGGATCAGCCTGCAGGAAGAGAGTCTGCACCTCCGCCTGAAGCTGGCACCTACTTGCCATCACAGAGCAGAGCTTTTTTCCACACTACTCTAGCTGTAAGACAACTACAACCCACTCTTCACCCTCTCCCAGGATACAGAGACTGTTGCTCTTAATCAATAAGCTGGTTTCCAGATATCACTTATGCACTCTTGGAGCTGCACGGGCTGAGAAGGTGAGTCATGAGAGCTTGTCAAGGTGGACAGAGAAGACAGTGGGTCTCCAGAGAAAGCAGGCAGAAGAGGGCACTGATGTGAGTGCATTAGGACAATTTTGGGAGCATACATCACCAAGAGCAGATAGGTTCAAAGCACAAGGAGTTTGGGCTGTGCCCGGGCCAGGGAACTGCTGCTTGTGAGCCCTCTGAAACGGGAGATCCGCTGCGATTTCCAAAGCTGCACATGTGGCTGTGCTGGAGTCACACCACGAGAGGGAGACGGACACCGGAGAAGCCAGTGCTCTGCTCCAGCCACTCACCCAACCCCCTCCCACTGCCACGCAGAGGAATGCCAAACAGCAGCTTTCTCTAGAGAATTTTACGGGCCAAAATGCAGGGATAGAAGCTGCCCATACCAACTTGGCTGTTGAGCCACCCTGTATGCACCCAAAACTATTTCCCTCAGCAAACAAGTCCAAGATTGTGACAGACCCTGTGGTGCTCTGTGTTGAAACAGATTTTTCCACTCTTCACTCGCTCATAGGAACGAGATAAAAAGCAATGTGGCCACGGATGCTGATGGGGGCAGCCTTGCTCCTCCAGGTACTCTGGCTGTGGGACAGGTCAGTCCATAGTTGGCCAGAGGAGCTGTGTCCTCAGCCAGGACCTGGGCTGAGCACCACTCACCCTCAATGCACTGTGTGGATCTCTCCCACTCCTGCCATACTTCTATTACCACTGCCAGCTCTCCACACACCTCCAGAGGAGCCACAGACTGGCAATAATTGTGGAAGTGAAACATTAGGTTTGATCATATTCAGCCCAGATGAGCTGCAAAGGTCCCTTACCTCACTGTAGCCGATTTGGAGCATCACCTCATTTTGACATTCTCTTCCATAACATCCTCACAGACAAGTTAATGAAGTATGGGCTAGATAAGTGGGCAGCAAGTTGGACTGAAAATTGGCTGAATGATTGGGCTCAAAGGGTTATAATCACTGGCACAAATTACAAGTAGAGGCCAGTAATTATTGGGGTAACCCAGGTGTAATAAGTTTAACTTCCTAATTAATAACCAGGATGTCGGAGCAGGGTGCACCCTCAGCAAATTTGGGGAAGGCACAAATCTGGGAGTAGTGTTGGGTATACTAGAAGGCTGTGTTGGCATCCAGAGGGTCCTCAGTAGGCTGGAAAATATGGGCTGACAAGAACCCCTTGAAGTTTCAGAAGAAGTGCAGAGTCCTACACCTGGGGAGGAACAGTTCCATCCATACATGCTGGTGGACATCCAGCTGGAAAGCAGCATGACAGAAGAGGCCTGGAGGGTCCTGGTGGTCACCAAGGTGACCACAGTCCAGCAAGGTATCCTTGAAGCAAGATAGCCAGTATCTCCCTGGGCACCATTAGGAGGAATGTTGTCAACATTGCCAGGGAGGGGATCCCTCCCGTTCACTCACAACTCTGGTCACATATCACATATTCACACCCAGTCTAGCAAAGGCAGACCAGGACTCAGGGTTTAGCAATCTGCAAAGCTCCACACACGGATTTACACCATTTTAAAGCGCTTGTTGGAGTCCAAGAGCTGATGTAGCTCCCTGAGCAGACCTAGTCCCATTGGTAAAACCTGAGTCAAGAAGCACAGACAAAAACAGCAGTTAAAGGCAATCTGCTACCAAGTAATTTTAATTCTTCAAGGCCACTGAGCCTTGAGAGAGGAGTGAAGCCAAAGTGTGTGAAGCTGAATTAGGGCCATTAGAATCTTTCCGGGCACAGCTGACCAGTTCAAGCTCTGTACCCACCTAATGCAGCCAGACAGCTCCTGCCCGGCGAGCTAAACCAGTCAGGGATCATTCAGCATTTTTCTGGTGCTGCGTCTGGTTGAGATCCAATGACCAGCCCCTGTTCTGACCATGGCAAGCACTGGGCTTGGTCCAAGGGATGTTCTCAGAGACACCTTCCCTCAGAGCACAGAAGAAGAAACATTCACCAGCTTTGCCAGCAGAGAACTGATGAGGTAAGTCACAGATTTAGACCTCCTAAGCTTAGCTGCCAGACACCAACACCAGCTGCCTTGTCCTCAGCACCAAGGGGTCTTCACACATGCCTAAAATCAAGAGGCAGCTCTCTAGTCCTCTGTGCTACCGGCATGCTCAATTTGCACACATTTACATGGTCACCCAGAGCTGGTGGCCCACTCCCAGGCAGGTGATAGGTGACAGCTATGTGACAAGCACATGGCACATCACAATCCTTTCGCCTAGGAATGGCCATTGCTGCTCCAGTCTTCCCACCTTGAACCCCAAAGGATACCTACATCTTTGAGTGGCCCACCCTGGACGTTAGTGATGGGCGCCGGAACTGGCACTGAGTTACACCTGGGAGGTTTTCTATCATTCCCACCTTTCCACATCAATCCTATACAGAGGGAATCTCAGTCCTCAGGCAACCAGGAGTGCTTTGCCTAGGGCACACAGCTGCAGGCAGGTATTCTTTCATCCTTCCTCTCCAGGAGCTGGCTGCACCTGGGATCCAGTGATTTCGTCACATGGCACTGGAGATCTTCCCTGCTCTGCCTCTAGCCCAGAGCAGGCTGCTGCCAGGGACCTCATTCCCACGCAGGCATCAGCAGACTGTGATCCTGTTACTTATTAACCAGCCCTGATAATCTAAACAATACACCTCTCCAAGACATCCATCACTGACCTGCCAGCCAGTGCCTTTTTTGTGTCACTCCAACCTGTCAAATACTCCATTAAGGCACAAGAATCAGACAGAGAGGTCCTGAATCTGGTTCCTTTGTACCAGGACATGTGGTGACAGGACAGATGGGAGTGGCTTCATGCTGACAGAGAGCAGTTGAGTTCAGATATTATGAAGAAATTGTTCCCTGTGAGGGTGGCGAGGCCCTGGCACAGGCCCTGCCTGTGGCTGCCCCATCCCTGGCAGTGTTCCAGGCCAGGATGGACGGGGCTTGGAGCAACCTGGGTAGTGGAAGGTGTCCCTGCCCATGGCAGGGGATGGAATGAGATGGGCTTAAAGGTCTCTTCCACCCCAAACCATTCTGGGATTCTGTGACCCTGATATTAGCTCAGTTGGTCAGAGCATGGTGCCAATATCACTGAAGTTGTGGGTTCATTCCCTGTATTCCATTTACTTAAGAGCTGGATTAAATGACCTTTGTGGGTCCCTTCCAACTCAGAATATTCTGTTAATCTGTGATTCCCTGGAGGAAAGAAATACCCCACAGCTCCACAGGTGGAAGCAGCACAGCCCAGGAGTGAGCCCCGTCTGCACTCTGTGCTGCACCCCTTGGAGGGAGAGCTGAAAAGATGTTGCTTTAAACAGCTTGAAGCCAGGCCTGGGCATCCCTGAAACATGAGAGGTGTGAAGCTTAAAACTCAGTCTGAACAGACCTCCTGTGAGGCTCTCCCATCCAAATTACCCAATGCATTTCCCTTCTCTGTACATCCAAGGGTTCATCTCGCCGGTAAGAAACCAAAGGCAACCCAAGGAGAAATTAATTGTAAAGGGAAAATATGTGGACTGCACATGTGAAGCAGCTTCCCCTGCAAAATTTCATGTTCTACTGGGTGCAAAGGAATAGGATGGCAGTGTCTGGTTCACTCACAAGAGCTGCTGCCTATTTGATCAGAGGAAGACTGGCTCTTGCAGCAATGCTGAGCTGACAGCTTGTATCAGATGCCCTCCTCTTAGGGGAGAAAAAATTGCAGTCTGCTGTTAAAAACATCTCCATCAAAAGAGATGCACCCTGGGAATGAGCACAGTGAGAATAAAATCACTCCAGCTCATGTGCATGCTGAGACTGTTTCCACAGGGCAGGAGGAGGCAAACCCATAAAGTTTAGATGGGTTCTGGTTCAACAATAAATCATTCTCTCCAGCACCCAGCTCAATTTGCAAGGTTGCTTCTCTCAGCCATCACTGGGAAA
>NW_008240031.1:2691167-2692108 GCF_000691975.1 Corvus brachyrhynchos | reverse complement strand
ACTATGGCTTAAATTAGCCTAAAAGGTCCCTTAAGTTCACCAGCTCCTTCTCTGCCCTTTCTCCTATGTTACTCTTCAAGACAACCCTCTCCAGCCTCTTCTCTGCCTTTTGCAGCACTTTCACAGCCTTATAAACCTCTCAAATATGCCACACTTCTGATATTTCAGATTCCTCCAGCAGGGTAGGGAGGACGGGTTAAAAAAAAAATTAAAAAAGGAAAAGAAAGAAAAATACCCCTTGAATTTCTCAACTAATTGATAAAAATCAATTAAACAATGGAAGATCACCAGGTCTTTCACTGCATTTCATTAACAGACTATTGCTTCTGAAAACTACCCAGAAACAGGAAAACTTGACAGGCTGCTGAACACAAAATGCTGTGTTGTACATTCCCAGGTCAGAATTTTGATAGGGGAAGATGCTAAGCTGTGCTGGATAAGGAGGATAATGCTGGAGAGGTCAAGCTCAGGTACACTGAAAGTCCATTTTAAAGCCCTCAGTCCTTTTAAGTGGTAGAGGAGGAGATAAGGCCGAGTTAAAGGAGAATTAATTTTAAAAAATAAATAAAATAAAATAATTTTTAGAAAACCACATCAGGGAAGAGGACATTTGGATAGACTGTTGGCAAGAGACCCAGGAGAGAGCAAGAGGAAAGGTGGAGAATTCAAAGGGGAACCTTCTTAACATTCACTTGGAGCTCTCCAAGTGGGAGGAGAAACAAATCAGTAATATCAGGACAGGAGCCATGCTAGCCTATATAAGCTGGTGGGACATTTTCTTTTTCTCTACTTCTGTCCTAGCCAGCAAACCTACAGCTACTCCTGAGCTCATCAGAGAGGTAAGAGCACTCTGTTCTTTCCTTCTAATGCACGATGTTACTGACTTACTTGGGTCTTTCCTCTCCCTCAAAACACCTGGCAAGCAGCATTTGAGCAATCCT
>NW_008240031.1:2675747-2691133 GCF_000691975.1 Corvus brachyrhynchos | reverse complement strand
CAGTTATCAACAACCTTCTAGCGGGGTGAGGATTTAATAGTACTGCTTAGCCCAGGCAGCTGAACCTTGGAGGAGAAGGAGAAAAGAAAAAGAGAAAAAGAAATAGCCAGAACTCTTTAACATTTCCTTTTACTGCCTTTCCATTCTGCCAAATGAAAATGCCCAGAGAGTAAAAATACAGAGTTGATGTGATAGTGTCTCTGTATTTCTCTGCCCCGGGAAACAGATCTCTGAAAACTGAATTGCATGTGGGCTTAATGAATATTTAAATCTGAAGGGTAAGCTTTCTTTTGAACTAATACTTTGAAATATATCTTCTATGGGAGAACCTGAACTCTTTTTTTCCAGTGGGGGTCAAGTGCATTATAACCTGTTTCGAGGATTGTGCTTGTGCATGCTTGTGCTCCTATGCCTAACACAATATTAATCCAGCTTTACTACACCCCTAGTAACATTACATGGGCTATGCTGGAATTAGAGCTGCTGAGAGTCTGGCCCTTTCCTGCTATTGTGCTTGGATGCAGGAATTCCTCTAAAAACAGGCTGCACACAGAGCTTGGCTGCCCTCAGACTTCACAGCAACAATTCAGAGAATGCAAGAGACAATGGCTGCAATTGTGCGGTAGCAGGTCCTCGGGTCCTTGGACAAACAAATACCTCACCATAAATTAAACCCTCAGAGAAACCTGAATTTTGGCAGGGAGAGAGGAAAATTCCAGAAAGAAGAGAAAGCACTAGATAAATTTGCTGCATTTTCACAGGTAAAAGCCCAGTGTCCAGCTTGGAAGCACCCATTACCTGGGAGTATTAATTAGCCAAATTAAAGACACTGTCCCTCTCCCAGCTGCAAGCACAACACTGTTCTTACCATGCACAACACAAAACGAAGGTGTGGCCAGGCTTTTCCCTCTTCAGCAGGTGAATAGAGGAGTATTTGCAGGGCCAGATGCTGCAGGAGCGCAGCCCCAGCACGGAGCCTGCTCCACGGCAGCTTTAACAAGGCATGACTGAGATGCGTGGGTATGGCATGACAGGGAGGAAGTGCACACAAGTGGAAGGAAAATTGATTTAGGGAGACACGGGGTTGCATAACGTCAGTACTTTGCTACAGGACATTTATTAACTCTGAAAAGATGATTAAAAAAACAGGATAGATTAACATCTCGGCCCTGCGATGATTTAATCTTTGTAAAAGAGAATCATCTTTTATGTGTTCTCTTTTGTTTCATGGGAAGCTCTCACTTCCCATGGAAATAGTTTTAAGTAGTTTCTCTGCACTCACAGCACACTACAAATCACTTGCACTTGCACCACTGAGACGAAAAGTGCATTCAGACTGGCTCTGCCTGGGTTCTGCTGCTGCTCCTGTATCTCACCAGTTGCACACCAACCACTACTGAGAGCTTGCGCTACAAGACTGGAACACCTCTCCAGAGCTTACATGAGATGAGGCAGTGTGTTCCAAGCTGTCTGTCTGAGAACCGGACTTAGTCTTTAAAAAAAAACTTTTTCCCAGACTAGTAGAAATCAGGAATGAAAAAAAAAACCTACCAAACCTGCCCCCCTGCGGGAGCCAAGCAGTCTGTTCCAGCAGAACACTCCTTCTGCAATTATTTCCATTTCCTTCCTTTGTGCACTAAGAAAAAATAACACTTTCAGTGAAAATTATGTGTTTGCACAACTTTAATAGCAGGTCTTCAAAAGACCTGCTGCAGACCAGCACACATGGAATCCCCATCAGAACATGTACACTTCAGTCTGCATTAATATTCAGACTTCGCTGTGTTAAGATTCTCTGAGCATCTCCACAGTTCTGACATAAGACACCTTTTGTATTCTCTCCTTTCTTAAATACCTGCTATCACCTATGCCCTGAAACAATGTAATGTGTTAACAAATCATTAATCTGAGCATATAAATGGTAGGTACTGCTTTGTAAAATCACTAAAAATGCCTAAAAACTATTATGCTGGTGCCAGTTTCCAAGTGCTTCACTACTTCTTTACACTCTCATCAGACATCTCAGTAGCAGTAGTGCAAGTCTGTGGATGCTAAAAAGCAGGAGCAGAGGAATTTTCCCACTGCTGAAGCATTTTGTGAAGTTTTCCTTTCTCATGCTTTAGCTGAGAAACAGTGAAAGACGGTTCTGTAAACTAACTCTCTCTCTTGCACCTGCACGATCTTGTTTTGGTTTACTGAAGAAAATATTTTGAAATAGGCATCGTAGCATTCAGCCAATCACTCTGGGAGGTGTAGGGTCAAGCACCCAATAATGTCATTTCTCTACTGCGAACCAAGTTATATAAACGAGGGGATAATTAATGAAATAATTCCTGGAATTCCATGTGGTGATTATCGCTGTCCCTGGAGACAACAGCGACACAAGTCCTTCATACTTTGCATTTCTGAACAGGTGGGAAAAGCCTCAGGGCTGTGGTGACAACACAGTCCCCTCACACAGGATGTAGCCCCCTCACAGTGCCTGGGATGGGATTCAGAGAGGCCATGAAACCAGTGGGGCTGGATCTGGGTCTTTACTGTGTCATGAAGACCCCATCCAAAACCAAAGGTTCTCTTGGCCTACACTCATTTCCAGCCAGCTGCTCTGCAGGTGAGGAGGTTGTTCAATACTGATTTCATTCTCCCTTAGCATAAATGATCACCGAATGGTTTGGGTTGGAAGGGATCTTTAAAGCTCATCCAGTCCCACCCCCTGCTATGGGCAGGGACACCTTCCACTATCCCAGGTGGTTCCAAGCCCCGTCCAGCCTGGCCTTGGACACTTCCAGGGACGGTTCAACCACAGCTTCTCTGGGCAATCTCTGACAGGGCTTCACCACCCTGACAGGGAAAAATTTCTTCCTAATACCTAATCTAACCCTGCCCTCTGTCAGTTTGAAGCCATTGTCCCTTGTCCTGTCCTCTCTACATGTACTACAGAGCTGACGAATTCCCAGTGGTTCCTCTCCAGAGAGACACATCCCTAGATCAAATGGGACTGCTTGGGGGTTGGGCTAGATGAGCTTTAAAGGTCCCTTCCAGCACAAAGTATTCTATGATTCTGTGACATAATGAACACGAGTTTGAGCAGCACTGCTGGGCAGAAGGTAACAACGATCACCCCGCAGCCTTTGTGACTCTGAATACTCTGGTACGCGGGGCATTCATTGAGTATCAGGTTTGAGACAGGTTAGTGCAAGTGACTCACCAGATCACCTGGTCTTTTTGCCGTGCCAACTGCGGTGAGCTGGCTTCATTTCTGCCCATGGAAACCCAGAGCAGAGGAGCACGGCCAGCTCACACTTGCATCACTGCCCTAAGCATGCACTTAACTGCCTTTAATGGCAAAGCAATACATCAAGTTTTGGTGAGTTCAGGCCCTCAGATTCATCAATTTTTTCCTCCACTGTGCAAGTGGACTGGGCTGTGACTCCAGCACTTCACGTGCACATTACACCCTGTTCTGCAGACTCCTGAGTGCAAACAGCTCCTCGCTCAGTGTGCAGGGAAACACCCAGGGAACGCCAGCATGGGTCACACAGCAACACTCTGCTGTGCAGCAGCACTTCATTTTACATGTTAGCAACAGCAAAAGCCCAAGTTACATAAAGAGGGAGATCCTTTAAAAGGAAAATGTAAATGCACTTTCACCAAATGGAGAGCATTTATCTTGGCTGGAAATTTTGATTTAATTGAAAGTACATTCAACTCACTTATTCCAGAATAAAGTATGAAAAAAGTAAAGGTTAATGAATTAAGATAATGAATTATAACAGAGCCAAAAAATGCCTTCCTGCATCAAGACACCATCCCCAGAAATGCTCTTTCCTCCTTTTCGCTTTTTTCTTTTTTCTTTTTTCTTTTTTCTTTTTTCTTTTTTCTTTTTTCTCTTTTCTCTTTTCTCTTTTTTCTCTTTTCTCTTTTCTCTTTTCTCTTTTTTCTTTTTTCTTTTCTCTTTTCTCTTTTCTCTTTTCTCTTTTTTCTCTTTTC
Organism: Corvus brachyrhynchos; assembly: GCF_000691975.1. Taxonomy (NCBI): domain Eukaryota; kingdom Metazoa; phylum Chordata; class Aves; order Passeriformes; family Corvidae; genus Corvus; species Corvus brachyrhynchos. The sequence continues at coordinate 2,687,143 of NW_008240031.1, read as the reverse complement.
TCTTTTCTCTTTTCTCTTTTCTTTTTTCTCTTTTCTCTTTTCTCTTTTCTCTTTTCTCTCTTCTCTCTTCTCTCTTCTCCTCTCTTCTCTCTTTTCTCTTCTCTCTTTTCTCTCTTTTCTCTTCTCTTTTCTCTTCTCTTTTCTCTTCTCTTTTCTCTTCTCTTTTCTCTTCTCTCTTTTCTCTTCTCTTTTCTCTTCTCTCTTTTCTCTTCTCTCTTTTCTCTTCTCTCTTTTCTCTTCTCTCTTTTCTCTTCTCTCTTTTCTCTTCTCTCTTCTCTCTTCTCTCTTCTCTCTTCTCTCTTCTCTCTTCTCTCTTCTCTCTTTTCTTTTCTTGCCTTCCTTAAAATCCTTACCTTCATGTCCTACAAAAGCCAAACTCAACACTTTTCTGTATATACTGGTCCTCTAATCAACCTCTCATATGAAACCTGTCCTTGTATTAGCTGGGCTCTTCCAGAAGGTAGAAAATGTCCATTTCTTATTTATGCCAATATTTACTGCTTCCTGTAAGGTCACCACCAGCCCTCCAGTAACATAAGAGTGAGAAACTGGCCAGGATGTGCATTAACCAGGCATTCCCCTACACAGACCCAGAGCTGATTAACCACACTGGAGGGTCTGGAAGTGCAATGCCCAGGGGTGAAGCAGCTTAAGTTCTCAGCACCTGTGTTTCTGAACTATGGGTTCTCTCCCCCAGCTGCCCACAAGGTTTTTTAGTAAAGTTTTGAGTGAGTCAAGGACTAACACAAGATCTCTGTGTCTGTATCATCCTATTTAGACTATCAGCTCCCAACCTAAATTCACTGCTTCTTGCACAAGCTGCTATTCACCAGTGAAACCTGAAGCACCTCTGGTTCTGTATTCACACAACAACACACTTTGTCTGGTGTTTGCTGGATAATTACCAAGAATTAGTTCAGTAAACAGAGTATGCTGCAGGAACAGGGTTTTTTATTAATTTGCTGACTTCCTATTTAGAATTGGTTCTTAGACAAACACTGATTTGGCTGTAGACACTGTTTTTTACTGTTAGGTGTAAGCCTCTGATCCACGTGCCTGAATAATCCTTTCTAGGCTGTATGAGGTGCCAAAGGTATTCCGGCAGCTCCTTATCCAAGGGACATGTGTCCCAAAGGGCACCCCATCTCCCAGCCCTGCACCCCAAACACCTTATCTAGGCCTAAACACCTTTGCTGGGCCTATAACAGTCCCCTACCTTATTTAAACTTTTTATAGCACCTGCTAAATTCAGTAAGTGTTCTTTTCCTTAGTCCCTGAGGGTTTCTTACTACGCATGTTCCAACATGTGGTCCCCTATCTTGTCCCAGCAGAGAAGAAGGTGACATGACTAAGGCAGAATGGAAAGCAAGAACTGTGAATTTGGGCATTAAACTCTTGAATCAATGCTGGGTACTTCTAAAGATTGGGCAGTTAAAAGTACAGCTCAAATGAGAAAAAGAAATGTATGAATGCATGTGAGTAATGGAATAGGGCACCGTGGACAACCCCAGGCTAAGCCCATGCTCACAAGAAAGGTTGAACTGGTCCCAATAGGTGATTATGAAACTGAATTTAGGTGCCTAATATTGATGCCTGATGGATAAGTTCAAGCTGGAAATATGGGTTAAGCAGCAGAGAAACTTAATAAATGAAACGTCTTCTTATAACTGCATGGAAATCTGGGAGGACAGAGCACGTGAAGAGGGAATGTACTCATGGAGACATAAGAATTAGGTGTTCAGAGTAAGGATTTTCCTCTTTCTGGCTCCAAAGTAGCACATGGTGAGCAGTTATGTGGTAAAGATCAGACCAAAAAGAGACATTGTGATGAGCTTTCTTTTTTTTCCCCTTTCATTTTACCAAAGGTTCAGAAGATCAGCATGGAAAACTGTGTTGATGTCAAGATAGAAACCAAGGGGGAAAGAATGCCAGTGAAGCAGAATCCACTGAGCAAAGGTGGGAAGAGTTTCTGCAGAGCTGTGGGTTACCTCACTGGAGACATGAAGGATTTTGGAACCTGGCTAAAAGGTAAACCTACTTCATCGTGACTAATGACATCAGATTCCAAATAAAAAGTACATGAAAGGAGTAGTAACTTCTCAGGGATGTGATTCAAGTTAGAGTAGTACAGAAACTACCTCTACCCTGATTTATGTCCATTTTGTAGGAGAAGAAATCAGCTTTGTGCAGAGATCCACATACTGTTTAAATCTTGGGGATGTCTGAGATGACATTTACCTCCCAACATGCCATGTACAAAGCGAGTTTAGTCCCACAGAACATAGCCCTGGATGGTTATTCTGTGCTCTGCCATTCTTCATAACACTCCAGGTCCTTTCAGCTGAGCAGTTTCTGTCAAGCCTAATGCCACTGTGAAGTTAAATTACACATAGGTAGGTGTGTTTGGTCCCTGTAATAAATCAGCAGTGGGATACACACACTATTTGCCATCTGAGCCACAGACATCATAAATTAGCTGGTTCATATGAATCTGGTCCAGGGTACTTTATAACACAGGGTTCTGGCAACCTCGCTGTTCATCTCAGTTTTCCAGCTGTAAGACTTCAGTGCAGACCATAATAAATCCCTGTCAGGTTTTACAGTCTCGTTGATTCATTGCTTCAGTCATGGTGCCAAGTCCCACAGCCAAAACTCTTCCTGAGTTTCAAAAATACATCCCAAATCAGTACCATCTGCAGAATTTAGGGGGCTTGTTTTACTACTTAATTTGATCTTTTCCAGACAAACCTCTCATGATCCAGCTCCTTGACTGGGTGCTGCGTGGGATATCCCAGGTGATGTTTGTCAACAATCCCCTCAGTGGGCTGGTCATCCTTGCTGGCCTCCTGCTGCAGAACCCATGGTGGACACTCACAGGATGTGTGGGAACAGTTGTCTCAACTTTAACAGCACTTATTCTCGGTCAGGACAGGTAAGTCCATCCTTTTCCACCTCGAGCAGCCACTTCAGTGCTGATTTATGTGTTAGATGTGTGATGTGAATGAAAAGCTTGAATTTAGTGGAAGGCATCCGTGCCCACAGCAGAGGGTTGGAACAAGGTGATCTTTAAGGTCCTTTCCAGCCCAAATCTTCTATGATTTTGTGTATCTGGTCTGGTAGGACCAGACAGATCCTCCCAGCAGCCACACCTGGTGCAGAGGGACAGTGGATAAACCTGCAGAAGGGGGAAGTGCTAACCCAAGCGTGCAAAATCAAATGTCCCAGCAGGTCATCCCCACACAGAGCCACAGCTGGGTGGGGAGGGAGGGCAGATGTGAGCACAGCATCCTCAGGGGAGAAGATTTCAAGACAGATGTTCCCTCCACACAGATCAGCCATAGCAGCAGGCCTGTATGGGTACAACGGGGTCCTGGTGGGATTGCTGATGGCCGTCTTCTCTGCTGACGGTGACTACAACTGGTGGCTCCTCCTGCCAGTGACACTGGTGTCCATGACCTGGTAAGTCAGATGTCTCCTCTGCTTCTCCTTCCAGCCCCAGAGTCCCCACAAGTGAGACTGAGCTGTTGCATTTCTGTGCAGGCAGCAATGGAAAGGGAACAAAACTAACACATATGCACTGCTAAATCTGCATCATTATTTACACTTTTAAACTCAGATGTAATCCAGAAACAAATAAAAATACCCACATAATCACAAATAATCCAGTGGGGAAAACAAAAATCAATGGCTGATCATGCGTAATTCAATATTCTAAATGTGAGTCATATTGCTGTGATGCATCAATTCATTTCTGTTTCAAGAGGAACATTATTTTCACCATTTCCTACCATCATCAACCACAAGAGCTTCATCTATTTAAGTCACCATATAAAAATGTCATGAAAATTTACTTCTCCAGGCACAGAAACAGTTCGGTGGTCCCTAGACATGATGGTTGACGCTAATCAAAACAAACAACTACTAATATTTTACTCATATATATGGCACCATAATCTGCTAGGTATTTGGACAGAAAAAAATGTTGAAACCTGATCTTTGACCCCAAAATGTCTATCTGAAGATTGCTAAAACCACACGTGTAATTTGTCTGCCTGAAGTTCATGTGGTGTTACAGTCCCTTTGATGTCAGCTTTTACTGCTGATCCACAAGCTCTAGCAAGGGCACACAGGCATATTCACAGCTCACTCAGACCCAGCATGGGTGTCCTAGTCTCAGTCCACTTCAGGTGCTAAAAAGAAAAAGGTAAACACTAGGACTGAGTGGGGGAATAACTCCTTTAAAGTGCTGGATCCTGTCTCCTTCATGCTCACCAAATTCACCATATATATTGACATAACATGACAGGAATTTGTACATTGATAACTGCCTTTAGAGGGGGTAGGAAATTTATGGAGTGACCCTTTCTAATCTCTGATTTGATCAGTCAGACTGAGAAAATTAAACAGTTATGAGGAGGGGAGCGGGTTTTTTTGTTTATTTTAAATAGACCAAATTTTCTGGGGATGGGTTTAGGGCTGGATGTGGTTCTGGTGTGATTTTTGCCTATCTGACAAGCTTCTAGTGAGACCATTTTGTTCTTCTTTCAGCCCTATTTTCACCAGCGCTTTAAGTGCAGTTTTCTCTAAGTGGGACCTGCCTGTTCTCACCTTGCCTTTCAACTTGGCCTTGACCCTCTATCTGGCTGCTTCAGGACCACACAACCTCTTCTTCCCTACAACTGTCATTCATCCTGCCACGGCAGCACCGAATATCACCTGGGCAGATGCTGAAATCACATTGGTAGGATGTCTTCAGGATAACAGTCTCCTTCACTTACAATTAAAAACACTATAGAAATGTATTATCTGCCTTTATAAATTCCTATGGCTTGGGTTGGATGGGACCTTAAACGACCTTCCAGTCCCACCCCCTGCCATGGGCAGAGACACCTTCCCCTACCCCACGTTGCTCCAAGCCCTGTCCAACCTGGCCTTGGACACTCCCAGGGATCCAGGGGCAGCCACAGCTGCTCTGGGCACCCTGTGCCAGGGCCTCCCCACCCTCACAGACAGCAATTCCTTCCCAATATCCCATCCAGCCCTGCCCTCTGGCACTGGGAAGCCATTCCCTGTGTCCTGTCCCTCCATGCCTTGTCCCCAGTCCCTCTGCAGCTCTCCTGGAGCCCCTTTAGGCCCTGCCAGGGGCTCTGAGCTCTCCCTGGAGCCTTCTCTTGTGCAGCTGAACACCCCCAGCTGTCCCAGGCTGGCTGCAGAGCAGAGGGGCTCCAGCCCTGGAACATCTTTGTCACCCTCCTCTGGACTCACTCCAATAAGTCCACCTCCTTTGTGAGTGCATTATGGCCTGGCAATACAAAATTTGATATAGAAGATGGGTATTATCCAAAGTATAAGGGTTTACTCTAGGAATTAACACTTTTGATAGCTTGAAAATGAGGATCTTTTCATTTGCAGTTGGATCTAAGTGTATATATCATAATCTTCAAACTCTCTTGAATCTAATTACCCATTTCTATTTCTATGCATATACTAATCATCTCCCCACAGCTAAGGTTGTGCTGAGAATTCCAGTTAACTCACAGGGTAATATTAATTTTTCAGATATAAGCTGTTTATAAAATTGCATTTTTCTGATTAGACATGAGCAAGAAGATATTACTATGGTAGAATGGTTATAAGCTTGGGTACAAATACTCATTGACATATTTTTAATTTATATTTAAGTGGGACCTTTCCAAAGAAATATTTTCTTTTCCTGCATTACACCATAAACAATACAGATACCAGAGTAACTATTTTCTTCTAAGGTACAGCTGATTATTTTAAGAGGTTCCCAGGAAGTGGTTAAGAAAAGGAAGTTAATTGACACTCAATGGAAACCCACAAGTGACATTTCTCAAAGAACATTTGCCGTGGTGCATAATTTTATGGGGACTATATACAGAATAGTGCCTCAAAACCACCTCTAAGCTGTGACCAATCTGGGTTCTGTCCCACCAGCCCAGCAACTCCTGCTCATATTCCTAGTGGATCCCAAGGGAACCATCCCCTAGATTCCCTGTCAAGGTCCATATGGATATGTAAAAATGGTCAAGTCAGCAGCACATGTAAAGAGGATGATTAAACCCTTTCACAAAATATTTACTCTTTTTCTTAGAGCAAAAACCTGGCAGAGGAGCTCAGGGCTAGGGAACAAGCCATGACTCATTTTCATTGAAGGGGAAACCCAGTGGAAATGCCCTGCTGTCTCCCGAGACGTGTCCAAATGCTCCACTTAGAAAGAAAGACTGCATCCAACAAATGCCAAATATGAGCCTGGCCAAGAAAAACAAGTTAAAAAAAAAAAAAAAAGGTTGCAAATCTGATAACAAATTGTCTTGTTTGGTTTGTTTTTTTAATTTCTACAGCTCCTGCAATCGATTCCAGTCGGCGTGGGTCAGGTTTATGGTTGTGACAACCCCTGGGCTGGGGGAATGTTCCTGATTGGTTTATTTGTCTCCTCTCCACTCATTTGTGTCCATGCAGTGATCGGCTCAGCAGTGGGGATGATGGCAGGTAATGATTTGGCTTGTGTCACAGATTTATATAAAAGCATGGAGAATAAAACAGGAGCTACAATAAGTGGAGCACTTAAAATCACAAGTATTTCACCCATTGGAGAATGGCTGCTTGAAAACAAAATATATTCAGCCTTCTGTTTTAAGAATTCTTTTGATTGACTTCCCCATTCTCTTACCCTGTTTTATGATGGCAGAAACCTTCAGAACAAATTAGTGTCTTTTGTGCTGAGATGAATTTTTACCATGAAATACTTAATTTCTGGGTGTATCCTGGTGGTTTTAGGGGCAGATCAATGGAAGTCAGAGCCATCATCCTGAATGTGCAGGCCTCAGGGCCTTAAGATTCACACATAGTCCCAAATATGTTTTGTTGAAGTCATCACTAAATTCAGCTCAGGAGCAACAGGGAAATTCTGCCATGACTCTGCTAAATTAAAATGACTTAGCCCTTAGACTGTAGCAACATGACTACAAACAGCAACTCCATCTACAAATGATGGCTAGAACCCTTGAAAATCTGTGTTCATGCCACTTCTCCATCGATTCTATCTCTCTGGCTGAGGAATGACACATCTCTGACTTTATTTTCCAGGGCTGAGCTTAGCAACACCGTTTAGCCAAATCTACTCGGGGCTGTGGGGCTACAACAGTTCCCTGTCCTGCGCTGCCATCGGGGGCATGTTCTTGGCCCTTACCTGGCAGACACACCTCCTGGCCATGGCCTGTGGTAGGTACCCGGCAGGTTTTCATCTCCCCTTGAAGTGAGACAGGATGCCTTTGCAGCAGAGGTGGGCTGGAGCCAGATGAGCACCTCCAGGCAGGCAGATGGATGTACGTGAGGCTGACGAGTGGTGAAGCTGGATGTTGAAGCCATGGCTTTAACATACCCTGTGCTTTCATTTTCGGCCAAGAGCTATGTTTGAAGCAAGAGCTGTGATCAGTGGATGTGTGTTAACTAAGGTCTTTGAAATCAGATGCTTTGTTTTTAGTCATTAATTGTGTTTGTTCATTCATTGCTGGATTAATCACACTGGTTTCTTCCAGCCATAGATACCAGCTCAAATTCCTTCTTTGAAGAAGGACATGCCTAATCTTTCAGAAGAGTGGAGCTCAAGATCTGTCCGCAGCTGTAGTTAGACAGTACACATTCCCCATTCTCTTCAAATGGATCAAAGGCATGAGCTGGGCAACACAGCAGGACGGAAGAATTATTTTTAAGGCAATTCCATATGAAATTTCAATATCGGAGTGAGCTGGGAGTGAAGCTATTGCTGATTCAGTGCTCATATAAGAAAGATTTAGCTCTGTATGTCATTGACCTACCTTCAAGCCCTGGAGGCAGGACAGATGAGGGTGGAAGGGTTATTTTCCTATTTAACCCTATCCATCAAGCTACGTATTTTCCATGTCAGTGCATTTTTCAAAAGCCTGTGATACCATAACACATTTGTCATCACTCCAGTTCTTTCTGTTTGCTTGCTTGTTTGTTTGTTTTGCCCTTTCCATAAGCTCCAGGTTGGAGGGGACACAGTGTTAAGGAAAGGGTTTAGCAGGGTACTGTCCAGACAAGGGTCATAGTCATTGGTTGAGCTACCCAAGGCAGAATGAGGGATGTTTGCCCTTGCTGTTCTACTCCATGAGCAACAGAACTCACCAGGAACTACCTTTCTTTTTCACAGCTCTCTTCAGTGCCTACCTGGGAGCAGCAGTGACCCACATGTTGTCTGTGGTAAGTAGTGTATCAGCTAAGGGCTGGTTTCCAATGCTGAATTTTTCCCTGGCTTGTCAGACAAAACACCAAGACATGGAGAAAAATTCAGGCAAAGGCAGAAACAGTCTGGGAGAGGGGTTACTCTCTGCCCAGCAGGTTGGTGTGATTCCCACTGGAACAGGCCACTTGGAATCATCATGTACCACTTTCCATCCTCAGAGTTTGCATGAACTTCCACAGCTCAGCTCTAGACACTTATGAGATCACAAAATCATGGAATAGATTGGGTTGAAAGGCACATTAAAGCTCATCCAGTTCTACCCCTGCCATGGACAGGGACACCTTCCTCTAGACTGGGTTTTTCCAAGCCTCATCTATCCTTGAATATTTCCAGGGATGGAGCAGCCACAGCTTCTCTGAGCAGCCTGTGCCAGGGCCTCACCACCCTCAGAGCCAATAATTTCTTCCCCAAATCCCAGCTAACCCTGCCCTCTAGAAGAGGAGAGCCATTCTCCCTTATCCTGTCCAGGCCCTTGCCGAAAGTCCCTCTCCAGCTCCTGGACCCGCTTTAGGCACTGGCAGACTGCTACAACATCTCCCTTCTTTCAGAGATTTACTTTGTGCCTGAAGCAATTGGAAAAAAGGGCCCTGCACATGTGTAAAGAAACATTAAATTTGGGTTAACTTATTCTCCCAATTGCCAGAAGTCAGTCAGTATAAAAGCCCAGGGAAAAGCTGAATGTTTCCAGTATCCACTCTCCTGTCTCATCTCCACCCATTCCTACCTCATGTCCGCCCAAGACCATGGCAGATGCACGAAGGGCAGGCAGCCCTCTCGCCAGAGCTGGTAGATGTTGCAGGCTAGTGCACAATGTTGAGACCTCATAAAGAAACTCAGTCTCCCTAAGGAAAGACTCAATGTAAAACCGAGTCTAGACTTGCTTCAGAAACCCTGTTCCAAAGTGGCTGGCTCTGAATGTTACTCAAATAAACCAAAGACATGTAGTAAATAGGTGGTTTGTTATTTTCTTTGCAGTTTGGGGTGCCATCAGGAACCTGGCCCTTTTGCTTGTCTGCGCTGACCTTCCTGCTAATGACCACAAACCACTCTGCAATCCAAAAGCTGCCACTCTCCAAAGTCACCTACCCAGAAGCCAACCGAGCTTATTATCTGATGATGAAGAAACATGAGAGGTCTTGCTGTGAGGCATAGAGACACAAGAATAGAGATACTCAGCAGATTTTAAGGCAAGAGCACGAGGTATTTCCCCAACAGACTGTGATTTGTGTGCTACAAAGTCCAACACCACCTTCTGCGTGGAGAGACTTTTTCCACCGCATCTGTTTGTTCTATTAAGAAGATTTCTATTAGGTAGGACTGTGCTTTGCTGGAAAGATCTTTCCCAAGATCAATCTGTAATGATTTTAAAGCACACATGTCTGAAAAGACACTTGAATTATAAGCAGCAGGAAAAATTACTTATAAGCGGAAAAGAAAAATCTCTGTGAAATTGAAGACACAGCAATCAGACGTAAAGAAATAAAGAGCATCTTTCAGCATCTGAGGGGACTTCAAATTAATGGCTAAAACTAGCTTATGACAGCAAAGCATCTTAGAGAGTTTCATTGTAGCAGAGAAATGGAATAAAGAGCACCCTTTGCCAAGTAAAAAATAGGTTGTGAAGGATTCTACCTGGAGGGCCTCTGAAACCCCGTGGAGAGAGATGTTCATTAGCAATCATCAAACATAAGACGGACATGATTTTTGTGATTTTTGTCTTAATCTCATGATTTCTCTTAATACTTGAACTTGGTGATGGGTTAGCAAAGGAGGGGACAGCAAGAGAGTCATTGCTGCCCCTTTTCTATGCAATAAAATGGGTCTGTTCAGTCAATGCACAGATAGAACTAATTTGAGCTGTTCTTAACCTTTCTCCCTACACTGCCTCCCTCAGCCCACGAATATCAAACAGCAAAATGCTGTACTGTCCCAGCCTGCTGTTAAAGCTCAGGAGGCTCAGGGGGGACCCTGTGGCTCTGCACAACTCCCTGACAGGAGGGGGCAGCCGGGGGGGCTCAGACTCTGCTCCCAGAGAACAGGGATAGGATGAGAGGAAACAGCCTCAAGTTGTGCCACGGGAGGTTTAAATTGGATATTAGGGATAATATATTCATAGGAATTGTTATCAAGCCTAGAAACAGGCTGTTTGGGGCAGCACTGGAGTCCCCCTCCCTGGAGGGTTTTAAAGGCCTTGAGATTGTGGCACTTGGGGACATGGGTTAGTGGTGGCCTTGGCATCAATTCTGTGATTCTGTGAAGCTGCTGCTCTGCCATTTCTCTCTGCCTCACAGTGGGAAGGGGATGTTTGAGGACCACTCCAGCAGAGCTCTGCAGGACACCAGCCATGTGCCGCCTCTGTCCAGGCTCCCAGGGTACGCAGGTAGGGAAGGGGGAAGCTGGCCTTGCACCCAGCAGTGCTGATCACCTCAACAGGCATTAACTGTGCCACCTTTCTGCCTGGCTCACTGACATACTCTGTCTCATGTTGAAGCTGATACCTTCACCAAAAATATTGCATATGCTCAGGTCGTTCAGCTGACAGGAGCCTACACGCAGTGACATCACTCCAGGAAAAGCAAATCGAAACCTGTTTTTCTTGTAGCAGGTGAAATAAAATCTAACATTATTTTTGAGTTTGGGAAGGGAAAAAAGCCCCCAAACCATGTATTTTTGCATACATCACAAAGTTCTGAGTGTAAAATATTTGTGATGAACTGTTGGCAGTATCTTCTGGTGAAGTTTTAGGTTTTCAGATGTTCAACAGTATTTCTGTATGACTGACACTCACTTGTAAAATGTAGCATTTCCATGATTTACTTAATAAATATCTACATAATATTCTGTGGGGTTAATTTCTCAAACAAACATTCATACTTTTTTGAGTTCGGTATAAGTTCCTCTCTATTTGTTATCATTAAGTTCTCCCAAAGATAGGTTACCTCTTAGACAAGTAGTGTAGAAGACATAGGAAAACAAAATTTTTAAATCAGTGTGTGTGGGATGCATAGGAAACTTTTAAGTTCTGCTCTTTGTGCTTATCACAGAATCATAGAATAACAAAATTATTTGGGTTGAAAGGGTCCTTGTTCCCCCCCCCTGCCATGGG
>NW_008240031.1:2672048-2675695 GCF_000691975.1 Corvus brachyrhynchos | reverse complement strand
TTTTGCCCCCCCCGGGGCCCCGGGGCCAGCCACAGCTGCTCTGGGAAACCTGTGCCAGGGCCTCACCACTCTCACAGGGAAGAATTCCTTCCTAATACCCCATCTAACCCTGCCCTCTGTTGGTGTAAAGCCATTCCCCCTGTCCTGCCATTTGAGGCTTAGCCAAAATCCTCCTCCAGCTCTCTTGGAGCCCATTTAGGCACTGGCAGGGGCTCTAAGGTCTCCTCAGAGCCTTCTCTTCTCCAGGATGAACACCTCCAGCTCTCTCGGTCTTTTGGCATTTTGCTGCATCAAACCTTCTTAAACAAGGTGCAAGTTCTGCACAGGAGGCAGGATCAGCCCAAGGCATAGCACTGGGCCAACAGAGCTGTAAGCAGAGCTACAAAATCCTCCTCCAGACCAGGCAGTGATTCATTCCTAGGGAGATGCTGGACAGGCCCCCAGACTGGGGTTAGATGAGGTCGTGTTCTATCTAGAACATACCTGGAGCAGGACCAGAGGGCCATAGAGATGCCCTGGGGTCTGGAGTCCCTCTGCTCTGGAGCCAGGCTGGGAGAGCCTGCACAAGAGAAGGCTCTGGGGAGATCTTATTGTGGCCTCTCAGTACTTAAAGATCTGTTTAAGAAAGATGTGGACAAACTTTTTATCAGGGCCTGTTGCGATGGGAAAAGGGGCAATGGTTTTAAACTAAAAGAGGATCAATTCTGACCAGATAAAAAGAAGAAACTTTTTATGGGTAGGGTGATGAGGCACTGGCACAGGTTTCCCAGAGATATGATGGATGCTCCATCCCTGGAAAAAGTCAGGGTCCAGTTGGACAGGTCTCTGAGCCACTTGGTGTAGTGGAAGATGTCCCTGCTCATTGTAGGGTGTTGGACTGATGACCTTTAGGTGTCCAGCACAACCCAAACCATTCTCTGTTTCTATGCTTTACCAAAACATAATGTAAAAGGGTATTTTAATGTCTGAACTGAGATCTCCCACCCAGGACCATGCCCGGAGAGGCAAATCTACAAAGGCCGCTTTCACTCATGTCAAAATGTGCACCCGAATAAGAGAACATAATTTATGTCCAGTGTAAATCAGCAGATTTCCTCTGACTGGTGGTATTCCAGCCTGCTGTTGCTGAGCAACAGGGACATTTTGGCAGTACCATAAAGAAATCATATGCACAGAACTGAAAAACAACCAAAGATTAAGGCCATGTCCCAGCCATTTAGAAAGATTTTGCACATCGTTCAGAATTAATTCTACATTTTACACTATCTGGAGAATTTATTCTTCCCATGTTAACAGCTATTTGGAGATTTGACATGTAAGTCAGTCAGAACACGCATATTATGCTTTTTCCCATTATCGTTCAAAACACTGTCTTTGCTAACAGAACTAATTTATCTCATTACTGAAACCTTTCTCTTTTTTTTTTTTTTTTGTCTTTACATCAAATAAATGCTATTCAGATCACCTATTTTTTTTTCCAGCACTCTTTTTTCACTCCTGTTTCTGATACACATGTGATGCCAGACTCATAAGAAACACTTACGCTGGGCAGAAATCTTGGGGTATTTTCCTGGACTACCTCCTTCCCAGTGCCAGCAAAGAGATGTCACTGTGCTTAAAATTCTGACAAGAAATACATATTTGTATATATAAAATAAGCAAATACTATTAAAAATAATTCACAAGAAAAAATTCATTAAAAAAATAAACAAAAAAATAAATAAAAAGTAAAATTTAAGAAAAAAAAAAACAAAACAAAACCAAGCCCTAACCACCTGGAAACATCTGCTTGGAGTCACATTTTATCCAAAAGTCTAATTCAAACGAACTGCCCAACTGCCACTTCCTGAACCACTCTTGTTGATGGTGTCTGATGTGCATAATTCTCCCCAAGAGTCCCAGTTTCATGTCAAGAGCTCAAATATGAGGAAATGCAACAATGCAATGTCCTTTATCTGATCCTCCAGGACTGCTGCAAGTTCTGTTTGGTTTTACCATGTTCCACACAAAATATAAACTGTATAAAGAATGCTGCTGTTGATAATTATCTAATCTTTTGGATCTTGACACTTAGTGTGAAGGAATTAACACAGAATTTGGCCATAGTTGCGAATACTTCACCTGCTAAGAAAGATGCTACCCATGAGGAAGCAGAGCTGTGCATTGAAAAGATTATTGCTTGATTATTGCTTAATTCTTTCCCTCTCCCTCAGAGTGCAAGGACTCCGTGACAAGTGAATTGTTAGGCACAAGTTAACACCTTTCTGAGGCTTTCTCTTTGTCTTGACATGGAAAACTGCCTTCAGGTGGTAAGGCCTAGTTTGTTACCAGCAGTTGAGCTTTTTCCAGATTTGGAATGAGATGAGGAAACAGTATAACTCAAAGCAAATACACCTCAGTGACTTAAGGCCCTCACTCTCCTTGTTCTCAAGAGGCACAGATAGACCATGGCAATTAAGTTCACATGTATTGAAACAGAAACTGTTTAAACAGGAGTTGGAAGCCTTAATATTTCAGGGATGTGGGTCAGAAGGACCATTTTAAGTCCCCAGAGGTGCTTTACTTGCAAAGGGGCTGTGAAGGTTAAATTAGTTACCTTGAGGTTGAGACCTCCTAGACTTGCTATTGCACTCTAGTGCATAGCAGAATCATAGAATAAAATCACAGAATGGTTTAGCTTTGAAAATATCATCAGGTTCCCCCCAGCACTGCCAAGGCCACCACTGCCCCATGTCCCCAGGTGCCGCATCCACACGGCCTTTAAATCCCTCCGGGGATGGGAACTCCAACACTGCCCTGGGCAGCTGTGCCAGGGCTGGACAGCCCTTTGAGAGAAGAAATTTTCCCTTAATATCCAACTTAAAGCTCCCCTGGTATATCTTGAGGCTGTTTCCTCAAAGCAAAATAAAAAAAAAAAAAAAAACCCTCAGTTTCATAGCGCTCACCATTTAGGTTGGAATATACCTGTAAGATCATTGGCATGAGGATTTCCCACAACAAATTCAAACTCTTAGAAGGTAGCAACAAAATCAATCCTGTCAGCAAACAGAAGCACCTATGAGGGAAAATACAGCTCAGCTGGACTTGGAATACTGGAGCAATTGCTTCTACTTTTAGGACCAGTGACGTCATCAACAGTAATTTTTTGAGTAAAATAAAACTACATATGCACAGATGCATAAATGGGAGTTCAACTGCAAACGCTTTTTTAGGAATTCTGTATTTTTTTCCCTTTTGCCTCTCATGAAAATATATAGATTAGAAGAAAATGGACAGGAGCCATGGGCTTAGGAAACTGACTAACTACAAATCCCTTCACTTTAAATTAAACATTCTTGGATTGGTCATCAGTTTAATCGGATAAGGCTGAGATCAGTGGGAGGTTAAGGATCATATTTGCTAATTAGAACACTTAGAGAAATAATTCTAGGAAAAGTGTGCCCCTTTTCCTTTCCTGGGAAGGAAAAGAAAGAATTTTTTCAAGTGGAATTTTCCAGCAAACAGTCCTGGTGCCCCAGTCATGAAGCAGCTACAAAACTCATTGTAGTGTATAGTTTTGATGGGGGAGGGTGAGACACTCTGTAGGAAAGTGCAGGTCCAGAGGAGGCCACCGAGATGCTCCCGGGCTGGAGCGCCTCTGCTCTGCA
>NW_008240031.1:2664591-2671847 GCF_000691975.1 Corvus brachyrhynchos | reverse complement strand
GCAGCTGTGGCTGCCCCTGGATCCCTGGGAGTGTCCAAGGCCAGGTTGGATGGGGCTTGGAGCAACATGGGATAGTGGAAGGTGTCCCTGCCCGTAGCATGGGGTTGAACAAGATGAACTTTAAGATCTAATCCAACCCAAACCATTCTGGGATGGATTTGTTTGTGTTGAGATGCTAAAACCAAAACAGGGCTCTCAGCAAGCAGCCAAGAGGTATCTGTGCAAGGCGCCTTCACTGCTGGTGTACAGAAATGCTTTCATCTCATCTGGCAGC
Source organism: Corvus brachyrhynchos (assembly GCF_000691975.1). Classification (NCBI taxonomy): domain Eukaryota; kingdom Metazoa; phylum Chordata; class Aves; order Passeriformes; family Corvidae; genus Corvus; species Corvus brachyrhynchos. The sequence goes on along the minus strand of NW_008240031.1, from coordinate 2,671,573 downwards.
CCTCATGAACCGGTTATTCACCTCATTAGACATCCTGATGTTGATCACCTTCTGTGTGGGTAAAAAGGACAGATGAGGTTTTGTTAGTAACGGCAAAGAGACCACAAAATTAGTGGCTGGTGTTACATCTGTCTCCCCACAAACCCTCTTTTGTCTGCAGAACAAGAAAATAAGAACACTTCCTGTATCTGGAATTGTGATATATTTTTCACTACACATTCCCAGGTCATCCACATCTTCCCTTTGCTCTTTGTTGCTTTCCTCTACTCACATGACAGAGAACACCTACAGCAAGTGGAAGCAAATGCAGGACGCTTGGCCACATCCCACTGTCTGAAATGTCCTGGCTTTCCTCTCAGCCAGAGGAAGATACAGCCCCTCCCTGTGCAAAAAGCAGCAGCTTGGATATGAGAACCCAGGAGGATAACTCCACTGGCACACCCCTCTGATTCACTTCAGCATAACCCAACACCTCACTTATCTTCAGCTCACCTTTATCCAAACTGTGTGGATGGCTCAGCCCTGCCCACACAAAAAATACCTTAAAACACAAACTCTCCCTCCCCACAGGGAGAAATCCCACTCACCAGCAGGTGTCCTGTGGTGGTGGCTTAGCAACAAGAGGCACCTCTGTGTAGCTTTTCTGCCAGGCACTTTGAGCAGTGAGCAAGCTTGCTACATGAATAAACCAAAGTTCTATCCACAGAACAAACAAACCCCCTGGGGGATATTGAATTTCTGTTCTTTGCCCCAAGAAATACCTCCTCTTTTTGGCTATCGCATCATGAATGGTTCTTTGAGCCATCATTCCCTTTTCCATTTCCCCAATCCTGGTTTGCTTGCAGTGCATTGCTGGTGATGGACATGGCCACCAAGCCCTCTGGGAAAACATTCTATCTTCTCCAGAACCACTAAACACTTCAAACTCGCTAATCCTTTGCATTCTTTAACCACAACACCCTCCAGTTCCTACCAGAGCTTATTCAGTGACTCCTTGCACCCACGTCCCTACCACAGCATTGTCCCTCCACAGGCATCCACGAGCAGGACCCTCACTGGAGTTCACTCCACCCCTGCTGCCCTCAGCATCTTGTTGGAAAGTACATACCATTCCTTTCTCTCCTGAAATACTTAAAGGCACAGAATTACATTTCTGTGGGAAGGAGAATGATGAAAAACATGTATCCTGTCAAAAGGCTCCACAGCACCAGCAACTTGCTCCATCCAGGTGCAGGATCAGCATTCCCCAAAGATCTGGGAAATCAACAAAAGTATCACTGAGGCATTCAGAAAGGGCAGATTACATGTCATCTCATACATTTCAATCTCATGATTCAGAAGACACTTTCAGATTACACTCATTTAACTGGAGAATACCCCAAAAATGGATTCAAGAAAGAAAGGATCCACACAGAAGTGTAACAAAAGACCAAAACATAGCGGGATTTAAATAAGAGAGCAGAAGATTACACATAGCCAAAACATGAGTTGCAGAGGTACAACTTTGAGATGAATTTGACATGTTACAGTTTTTTATTTTACTCAGACAAAAGTGAATGCTGATTCAAGCTAGAGAGAGGAAATAGAATAGTTTTGAAAGGGCAAATGCCCCTAATAAACCAAATGAGAGATGTTTGACATGGCCTCAGGTTGTGCCAGGGGAGGTTTAGCCTGCATACTGTGAAAATTTTCTTCACAGAAAGGACGGTAGGGCACTGGAACAGGCTGCTCAGGGCAGTGGTGGACTCTCCATCGCTGGAAGTGTTCAAAAGGCATGTGGCACTTGGGGACATGGTTTAGAGGTGAATTCAGTGCTAATTCAGGTTAAGGGTTGAACTCTATGATCTCAGAGTTCTTTTCCAGCCTTAATGATTCTATGATTTTACATTGTGAACTGAAAGCCCTGCCGGGGAATAAGAGCAGAATAGCAGGAACAGAGCAGAAAAGGAGATCTGTGCTTGTCCCTGAGGTGTTGGCAGATGTGCTGAGAAGCAGCGAGGGAGGTGTCACAGAAATGAGTTACATCTAACGTGCAAGAGACACAGGCTGAGTGAGACTGAGACATCCAAGCTTTCCCCACTGAGTATCAAAGGCTTTTTTCTTTATTACAGAAGTGTTCCTTGTTTTATATTTTGACTTCAGTGAAAATTCCAGAAGAACATTTTCCCCCCGACTCAAACCTCCTGAAAGCGGGAGTTGTCTCTCATCTTCAGCATCAGCAAGTGTCAAAGGAGGAATTACACACGAGGGATGCAATCTGCACAGCTGCAGCCTAAACTCTACTGATACTTTGTGGGATGGTCCTTCACAGCAAATCAAACCATCCATCAGGTCCTTCACAGTGCTGGAAATCTCAGCTGCAAGCACGTCACTGCCTCCCAGGGTGGGAATTCTGCAGGGAATCCACCAGGCTCACATACACCATCCAGGCAAAACCAGTGCCACCCTTCAAGCTAGAGCATGCGGCAGGCCAGGGAATTTTGAAGCCCAAATAGCTGAGGAGGAATGTCCACAAGAACTCCGTGCAGGAGAGTCACATTGTCCATACAACAATGCTTGTCCCAGAGGAGCCTCCTAACTTGTATGCAAGGTTTAGGTAATAAACCTAAGGAAGCAACAGAAGCCCCATTTGTGATGATGATAATCGTGCCAGCAATTTTTGCCCGTTCCTTTGTTCCATTTTCCTTCCAAAGAGGGATGGTTATTTGTAAGTCTTGCAGAAATGTGTGCTTTTAGATGAAGCTGTGAGGAAGCAACAAAAAAAAAAAGCACCCAAAGAGTCTGACCTCAGACATGTGGGGCTGCTCCTGTGCTCCCCATGTACACATAACCAAATTTTCCACTGGTCACAGGAGGGGTAACCACAAACCTGAGTACAGGAGAAGACAGCTGCCTACAGGCATGTTACAAATCCATCCAAGATTTAAGTTCTCCTGGGAACTTATCCAAAAGCATTCAAAAGATAACTCAGAATTGTTTATATACTCAGAGAAAAAAGGGCAAAAGCCCTGACTATTCAAAATAACTGAACCTGACAGACAAATGAATGATTGCACCTCAGAGGATGTACATGTCTGTTCTTCCTCTCCTTGCTAAATCATGGGCTAATCTTTCCACAGTATGATTATCTGTTACAAAGCAATGCCCTTTTTTTACAAGAACTTGGCTCTGTTTCATCAACATGGGCTTAATCAAAATTTCTCTCTATGACCCATACTGGCATGGGTTGCCCAGAGAAGCTGTGTCTGCCCCAACCCTGGCAGTGTCCAAGGCCAGGTTGGACAGGGCTTGGAGCAGCCTGGGACAGTGGAAGGTGTCCTTGCCCATGGCAGGGTGTGGGACTGGATGAGCTTTAAAGGTTCTTTCCAACCCAAACTATTCTATGATGCCATGACCTGCATTCTACTCCTTAAAAGCCTGCCTGTGGATGGCCTTAGTCACCCAGCTCCCCAATGGAAAGAGAAACCTCCTTTCCCGTCTCATGTGGTGGGAAATACAACATGGGAAATACAACATGGGCAATCCAGGTTCGCATGTTTTTAACTGTTTGCATGCTTAAGGACATACTGCAACACGGCAGAGGGATTTTCCAGCTCCCCAGGGTAAGCCCACACCCAACCCACTGGATTGTGGAAACCCCAGGAAGAGTTTTCCTCCAGGGACTGCAGAGCCTCTCTGGTTAACTGCACCAAGGTCTCTGAGGATGTCACATGAGAAGCAGAGCGTTGTGAGAAACCTGCCTGCCCTGTCTGCCAAGAAGTGACATTAACTGCTCTTTCCATCCATCATGTCCACTCCTAACCAGCACAGTCCCTTCACCACCTGCTTTGCCTGACCCCAGCTTCAGACTACCAGTATTTTATCTACCCTGCAGCGTGACAAAATTTCATCGCGCTGGTGCCTTGGCTCCATCCTGCTGTGCTTTAAGGCAGTCTCTTCACAAAAGTCACAATCCATAAAGGGGGCTCAGGACCAGAGAGCAGAGAAATCCCTATATGGAAATGGCAGGCACTGATCTCTGCTCTCTGTGAGCAGGGACAGGACCCAGGGAACAGTTGGAGCTGTGCCAGCAAGGTTTAGGTTGGATGTCAGGGAAAGGTTCTTCCCCCAGAGGGTGCTGGGCACTGCCCAGGCTCCCCAGGGAATGGGCACAGCCCCGAGGCTGCCAGAGCTCCAGGAGCATTTGGACAGCGCTGCCAGGGATGCACAGAGGGGATTTCTGGGGTGTCTGTGCAGGGCTGGACTCAATGATCCTGGTGGGTCCCTCCCAGCTCAAGATATTCTCTGAAGCATCCTCCTGCAAGGGTCCATCCTGCCCTCAGCTCCCAGGCTCTGCTGTTCCCTGACACTGCAGCATCACCTCCAGCCCCAGGCTGCACCCTCTCCTTCACCCCACTTTCCCACCACGCTTCCTCAGCTTCCCTCATTTTGCCACCTCTGTGTCAAGCGTCTTCCCTCCTCTGGTGAAGCTTCCCTTTCCAATCCTGCCTGGACAAGAACACAGGGCTTCCAGCAAGCTGCTGCCAGGGAGCCAACAGCCCACGTGCACACACGGTTGTGAGCTGGGAGTATTGAGGAATGTAAGTTATCTATTGTTTGCTCCAACCCGCATGAGGTGAGAGCTGATATGAACAATGCACTCCCCACAGCACTTCTCTTCTACCTTATCAGCCTGTGATCTTAATCCCAGGAGTCAATGCCATCATCCATCACTGTTAATGAGAGCGAGCTCCCCTAGGCAGGGGCCTTATCTCACTCTGTATCTCAAGAGCTACATGAGGTTGTGTCAGTCGTGCAATTAAGTAAAGGTTACACTGGCCTGAAAGGGTTAGCACCGGCTTTTTGGGAACACTTCTGTGCCATCAGAGACCAGAGGAAGCAAAAGAAAAAATGAAAAGTTGTCTTCAAACTAAAAAAGAGTAGGTTTAGGAAAAAATTCTTCCCTGTGAGGGTGGTGAGGTACTGACTGACATAGGTTACCCAGATAAGCTGTGGCTGCCCCCTCCCTGGAAGGGCTCCAGGCCAGGCTGGATTGGGCTTGGAGCAACCTAGACTAGTGGAAGGTGTCCCCATACCTGGCAGGCAGGTTGGAACTAGGTGATCTTTAGGGTCCCTTCTACCCTAACCCAACTCATTCTCTGAGTCTATATATGCATTGTTACATGCTACAATTCACATGTCACTTCAACTTCTAGGACATCCTGACCCAGCAGATACCAGTACCAGCAACACAGAAACAGCTGGATTTGGACACTTACCCACATTTTGCCATCTACTCCCTCTAAATTTTCCATTTTCTACCAGAAATGTTTCCTGAGGCTAAAGTAAAGAAGTAACTCTGATTCTGTGAATCCATATTTCTGTGATTTTGATTTAGTATGTCCTCTGTAGCCCTGCTGCCTGTATCAGTCAGAAAATCACACCCACTGAGAAAACCAAACTCTAAGAACAACCCCAAGGAAAGTTAAACTGCAAGAGAATCCCACCATCAAACTGCTTTCTGGGGAACCCCTGCCATGGGGCAAAAATTACTCCTTCTCTTGGCTCTGCCAGAGGCAAATAACTCCACCAGGGCAAGGGAAGTTGGTGCCTGCATCTCCCTCATCTAATTCCTGTCCCAGCTAGAAAGGAGCTGATCTTGCACTGACAGGCTCTGCCAAGAATTCCAGTCAAGGTCTCCTGCTTCAATAGTAGTTCAGAACACTGCTTACTCTTCCCCCAGGTCATGTGCTACCTACAAAAATTATTTGTAGTGGTCTCCTTAAAGGCACAAGTCTCTACAATGCCATTAAAATACTCTTGCCTCTGCTTATAACTCAGCTGCAGATTTAACAGCAGCATAGACGATCCAGGGACAATCAGGCCAAGGCTGTCAATGAATATTGCCTCTGGACACAGTCCCTGGGGAAGAGTGGTCACTCAGCCTTGCCTCATTTGTTATCTCAACAGCTTGGCTTCAGGCCTGCAGCTTTCCTCCCACACTTGCCCAGTGCAGGGGCTGTGGGAGCTGTGCCTTTCCTCACTCCTTCCTACCGCACGTGCTAACTCAACACCCAGGTCAGATCCAAGGTTTGGAATTCAGTTCAGGAGAAAAAGGATGAAAACTCTCTATGCTATGCTAGAAATTACACAGCAGAACAGATTAGCGGATGCAGTGGTGTCCGCTGGCCTTTATTAGTTTCAAACACATGCTGGGTCATATTTTAAGAGTAGAGATGATGGTGAGGTAGCCTTGCAAGGTGGAAAACCTGTGGATGATGCTTACAGATGCTGAGGAGCAGTCAAAGCACTTGTGGAGCCACACAGCAACAGGTAATGCCAAGTGGAGAAATTCAGCTGAAGTTCACCAGCAAGGGGAAATGGCTGAACAGCCCAGATTTAACCACCAATGTTCCAAAAAAAAACCCAAACCCAACAAAAAATCCCACAAACTAAGGAACAACAACCAACCAAAAACCGTGACAACATTCTGATTAAATTTTGCCTTTAAATCAGTGAAAACACTACAGGCTACCACAGATTAGGAAGGACAAAGGACAACAGGACGGAACATTTCTCAGAGAAGATGCCACAATAAATGTCACTCTAAAGGGCACAGGATCTCAGGCAAGGCAGGGTCTGAATGAGTGAGTGACAGCAAGAGGTGTAAAGTCATTCTCCAGAGGCACATCCTAGACAGGTGCCCACATTCATCACCACAGATCTCATTCTAAGTGCTTTTGAATCTGTTTAGAGCCTGTGAAGCAAGGCAGTACACAAGTGATCAAAGCTCAGACCATGCACCAGACCCACCCCTTCACTGACCAAGAGTGTCCTGTCAAGGGAAAGTTCAGGATGTGCTTCAGATATTGTGTGGCCTGGTGGATAAAACCAGCCCACGCTCCCTCCCAAAGGAGAGCAGCTCTCATCCAAGGGAAGAGCTATGGAACCTACAACCAGAGGAGCATAAACCTCTTAAATCACCAGCTGTGCCCATTCAGCA
>NW_008240031.1:2655372-2664373 GCF_000691975.1 Corvus brachyrhynchos | reverse complement strand
GGTGAGTCAAAGGTCTCTCTGCTGCGGCCACCTCAGGCTCGTCAGCGTGAAGCAGTGGTTAGAGCAGGTGTACCTACACTGCTGGCTGGGCTCCGGACCAGGACCAGTCTGGAGGAGGTGAGCACCAGCACTAACTCGGCCCCAGGATCATCCCCTTAATGGCTCTGACCTGTCTTGGTATGGGCAAAGCAGAGACCACCAGGCTACTGCCTGTCTGCGGGTGTTCCGTGGTCAGAGCAGAGCAGAGGATGTCAACAGGCAGCAGCAGGGACAGAAATGCAGCAGTTTGGGAGATCAGAGCTGTTCATCCACCTCAATGGATGTGACCGAAGAGTCAACAAACGACTTAGAGAGAGACACTTCTCTTGTCTTCTTCCACCCGCCAGGCTCTGCCCATAACACAAGCTGTTTTTTGCCGCGGTGCCGTGCGGCTAGCACGCTGTCCTGGCACTGGGCAATCTTCTGCCTGCTCTGAACGGGGGTGGACGGAGCTGACTGCGGCACAGGAGGGCAGGAGAAGCTTCGGGTCGGGATCACCTTGCCCACCGATGGTGAAGGTGCGAGAAAGAGGCAGGAATAAAGCAGAGGGACTTTCTCCTGGGGGAAGGGGTTTATTGAAGAAATGGGAAATCCACGGAGAAAGCCGAAGAAATGTGGCTTGCAGGGGGTCTTGTACCCCCACAATATGGGTGTGGAAACCACACAGTTACCAATGGAACATCAGCTGGGGTGTTACGGAGGTGGGGAGAAGGAATTACAGCAAATGGGAGAAGGGATAGGCGGGAAGGAATAACAAGGGCCAATTAACTACCAAGGCACATAGAACTCTCTGGAAAGAGAACCAAATATGAGAAATAAGGGGAGGGGAGGGCTGCAGCCAATGGTAAGGGACAGATTTATATGTTTTTCACAGCCTTTTGAATGCTCAGGGCTTTTGGGCTGGGGCAGCATCAAACCAATGGACCTTTGGGTCCACTTGATCCGGCTGACCCTGGCTTTGTCCGTGGTTCACCGCAACAGTTTTTCATGCATTAATTGCCCACTAGGTGCAAATTACCCACTTATACACTTAATTTGCTTTAGTTGATGTTCACCAGAGGCAACAAGGGCTCACCAGCACCCCTGTTACAGCTCCATGAGCCTGCCAACACAGCTTCAGTGATGGAACAGCCCCAGACCTTGGAGCAATGGGATGACAGGCAGGAGAACTTCCCAGGTCAGGAGCATTGGTGAGGGGCTGAGCAAACACCACAGGCAAGTGACTGAACCTGTAGACTTTCCGACTGGATCATCAGGAGCTTGAGGCAGTGGTGACAGTGTTCTGCAGCAACACTCAAAGCCAGGAAGCAGGATCAGTGTGGCCATCAATAATGGTGCCTGCACTTTACACCCTCCATCCCTTTCTTTCCCTGCTCTGTAGGTTTACCCATAATTTTTTTCCTGCCTCTAGCTTGGTGAGGATGAAGTGGATGCAAAGGGAAGATGGGCAGCCCACAGCAGCTTCCCAAAAAGGGGAGCGTGGCTCCACTTTCTGCTGCTGACCGGGACTAGACAGAGGGAAAGCCCCTCTGGCCTCCCAGCTTCAGTTCCCAGTACTTCACAGAGCCAACCCCTTCAGGTAAGAAAGCCAGATGTGACAAAACATGAGGCTTTTGCTTCGAATATGTGCAGGTTGGCACTCTCGGTGGACTAGGAGCACACATGATGCTGAAGTAATTGAAGTAGAAAACCTTGGAGCTGAAACTAAGACCTAAAAGGGAGGGAAGTGGGAACACCTGCCTTCACTCTGGTCCCTGAATTAGTGGGTGCATTGTCAGCACAGGTACAGCTACACAAATAACTCCTTGCTTCAGTCCTCAGTGACAAACCTGGGACCAGGAGGGATGAGTTCTGCCACGCTCATCTCCAGCCACACGTTGCAACCTGGGTGCAGATCACCACCCAGCCACAGAGTCTTGGAATAATTTAGGCTGAAAAGCCCTCTGAAACCATCCAGTCCAGCCACTCCCCCCAGCACTGCCAAGGCCACCACTGCCCCATGTCCCCAGGTGCCACATCCACACAGCTTTTCAACCCCTCCAGGGATGGGGACTCCACCCTTGCCTTGGGCAGCTGTGCCAGGGCTGGACAACCCTTTGGTGAAGAAATTTTCCCTAACAGCCAATCTAAACATCCCCTGGGGCAATCCCTCAATCATTTGTCACAAAACACGGCAGGAATTTCTTAGGGAGACAAGAAAAATGTCATTTTTTGCAGCCTTTAGATTTACCAGTACTAAAACAAGTATTTGATAAATATGGATAGCATCCTGGTTTTGGTGTTGGACCAGAAGCAGGCTTCCATACTGAAATCTCACATATTATTTAAGCACAGACCAGGGAAAAAAGGTCGCAGAGTCTGTGGATCACACAGCAATGGATGATTTTGTTTGCAACATTTTTTGGCTGATTCAAATAGTTGTAAATTTTTTCAGCTATACATTATCAACTCTGTATTTTAAACACTCAAATGCCTCATTCCAATAGTCATGGTCCAAAAAGAAAATCAGTCCACAGATAAAACTCGAAGGGTTTGTAGTTCTGCTCTGATTTACCAGATATTTTTCTAGGAGATGCTGCAGTAAAACATTAAAGAGGAAGAGGATCATACTGGTGTTAACTGCAGCTATCCTTTACATGAATCATTTATGCTGCACTGTAACAAGATGTTTTTAACATGGATTTCACTTTAATCTTTTACTTCAATCCACTGAGTCCCACTGTGCCATGAGTGGTGAAATGCTTAAAAAGAGTCACACCACCAAAAACTTTACATCACAAATAGATAGAATCAAACTGCACACAGAGGAAGAAGGGGGAGGTACACAGAAAAGGCACATATCACAGATGTGATAGGGATTACAGGTCTCTTGCTTCCACCACCCTTGCCCTCAGGTTTCTCAGCTGCTGCTGGCATGACTTACGTTTTACAGCTGCTAAGGACAGTTTGCAAAGTAATTAGACCTGGGTCCTAATGCTCCTACTCAAGGATGACATGCATAGGGACTGGGCAGGGATCTAAGCCCGTATTTGAAATAATAACACTCTTGGCCAAGTAGCAACAGGTCCAAACAACCATAAATAAGAGCTGCATACTCTCAGAGCCTCCTCCAAAAAGCCTGGGGAAAACAGAAATCTCTCTCTTCACAAACACTACAAACAGAAGAAAGAAAGGGATCAAAAAGCAGCGAACACACTTCCCACTATCACATCTCAAGGTCCCTCTTCTAGGAGGCTTTCCTCAAGTTCAGAAGAGAACAGGGCGCTGGTTCTGGGCACAGAGAAAGTGGCAGCGGCGACTCAGCAGCATCTTATCCTGGCTCTGGGAGCCCTCCAGTGGCTGCCGGCAGCGGGAATCACGGAATGCTTTGGGATGGGAGGCGCCTGGAAGCTCATCCCGTTCCACCACGGGCAGGGACACCTTCCACTATCCCAGGTTGCTCCCTGTCCAGCCTGTCTGTGAATGCTGCTGCTGTCCCCGTCCCCGTCCAGGAAGGAGGCAGAGGGGCCCTACAGCAGCATCCCAGACGAGGTGAGATTAGTCAGGACACACCATCCCTCCCTCCCTCCCTCTGGCCTGAAGCAAAGGCAGCAGACCTCAAGCTAAACCCAGACAGGGAATTCGTGCCCCAAGGATAAACTTAGTCCCGAGATCACCATAAGGGGGATGACGAGGGGGAAAACACGGTCAGCTCCCCACAGGCCCCGAGCTCTGCAGATGAGCAAACTGCACAGTAAATTTGCTAAAGCTAAACCCAGAAGGAAAACAGCGAGCATTTGCACAAGGATGCTGGGCAAAAAGCTGGAATTCAGCTAATTTCAAAGGAGGGAATGACTCATCGCTCATCGGGGTCATGTGAGTGTGGACAGAGCAAGGTGCCAGGGGACAACAAACCACTCATCTACCAGTGAACCTTGGCACAAGTGACTTCAAAAGAAGAGTGGTTTGAGGTTTTTTTCTATACCTAGGGATGAAAACAACCAGTGAGCACAAGGAGTAAAGCACAGCTGGTTTGCAGGCTCCAGGTTCAGGAGGAGGAACTGCCTGAAGCCAGGACAGCAAGAGTCTTGCTTGTCACACCCTCAGACAGATTGCAAGGATTTCCTCCAGCCTGCTGAGTTGGTAGCACTGCAAGGCCATCCCTTCTTGCCCAGTCACACACATGGCATGGGTGTTTGCAGCCCCAATCTGCAATCCCCTCCCTTTAGCTGGAAAATGGTTAATACTGTGATTCCTTCTGGTGTAATTTTCATATGACTGACCACAGAACTATTAATATCTGAACCCGGAGGTGGTTCAGCTAAACGACTCATTCACTCCAAGGAGAAGAAAACCACAACTTCTTCTACCCCTGGAAAAACCTTTTGTGACCGCAAGACCAGTAGCTCAGATGTAAGGAGATGGTTCTGGTTTGCTGATGCCCTCAGGGGAGAACATCAACCAGCATGAGAGAGCTCGGCTTGGTTCTGCTGTGCCTCCTTCGCATCTCCAGGAAGGGTGAGTTCTGAGCTTGCTGTCAACCCCTGTCTGATCACAGCTTCTCCTCTCACTCTAGTCCGAGTGCCAGGGAACTGCCTGCTACAACAAACTCTCCAAGAATTGCACCCTCCATTACGCTGCTTAAAAGCATCCTGAAATTCCAAGTGCATGTGACAACCCTGGGAAACTCAGAGAGGTCCTCAGTTTGTGGGGGATTTTTGCTTTTTTTTTTTGTTTTTCTAACTTGTGCAGGGAATTCATCTAACTTTTCCCCAGCTTTGTCAGGTGGATGCAGCATTTTCATCACCACCCTCCTTTCATATTCCTTAGGAGTTATTATGCAACAGACGCAGTATTTTCCAGTTCCACTGAGCACTTAAGCTCTCATTTAACTTCAAATATGCTCTTAAATTCCATTAAACTCTCTGAGATTTTCTAGAGACACTGTTAAACAGCATTTTCCAGAGCAAGGGTAGTGCCTGGGCTGGACCCCAGCTCTTGCTCTTGTCTTCATGACCTTTCCCACTGACAACCAGCAGATTCACTCATCTTGACAACCCTTTTTGGGAGTTACTTTCTGTAAGGTGGGCAGGCTATTTGCCTCTCTGTTTCTCATGAGAGCGTCAGTTCCAGGAACAAATGGAGCCTGGATATAACAAAAGGAATATGGCAGGCCTACCACGCTGAAGCTTTAGAGTTAAGGGTAAATTATACACAGAATGTTGACAACTCCCTCCACTCATAACTAGGCAAACTGTGTTTCCATGGAAATGGGCGGAGATGTTAGCATTAAAAGCACTTATTTTTAACATTATTTTTCATCTGGAAGGCAAGGGGGGGCTTATGTGCCAAAAAAAAAAAAAAAAAGAAGTTCTTTGCTTAAGATTGAAAACAAAGAAAAAACTAATCAAAAGGGTGGCAGAGAGAAGCAAGTTGTACTCAGAAGCACATAATCTACAGTTCTCCCAAAGTAAAGGTTGCAGTGACATGCTGCAAAATAGCTAAAACAAGAGCAAATAAGCTAGAAAGCAATAGCAATTACAGTTTTCAGTGCCAGGTCCTTGTGCTCCAAACCCATGAGCTTCACGAAGCTCCTGCAGTGCTGCAGCATAGTTTATTAGATTACCTGGGCTGGAAAAGGTGCCCGTATCGTTATTGTGTATGACAGGGCAGCACAACTCCAGATCTCAGTAATCAAAATACTGGCTTGGAGCTGACTCGATGTAAATACCTGAACAGAGAACTGGCCCTAGGACGGCCTTTGTCCATTGTGTAGCACACAATAGATGACTACAAGCTGCACTGCCACAGAGATATTTGTCAAGTGTTATGGTCCACAGATACAGGAACAAAAAACAAATCTTATCTTTGAGTCTGCAGGAGTAATCTGACAGCTGAATGCCCATATGGTGAAGCCAGCAAGACCAGGAATGGGTGGAACTACTTACAGGACACTTTTACATTTCACAGGTATCCCCAGCTACTGAGCTGGAGAAAAGAAAGCTCCAGGGAGACCTTAGAGTCCATTCCAGAGCCTAAAGGGGCTCCAAGAGAGCTGGAGAGGGACTTTGGACAAGGGATAGAGTGACAGGGCAAGAGGGAATGGCTTTAAAGTGACAGAGGGCAGACTTAGATGGGATATCGGGAAGAAATTCTTCCTGGTGAGGGTGGTGAGGCCCTGGCACAGGTTTCCCAGAGAAGCTGCGGCTGCCCCATCCCTGGAAGTGTCCAAGACCAGGTTGGACAGGGCTTGGAGCAATGTGGGATAGTGAAAGGTGTCCCTGCCCATGGCAGGGGGGTGGAATGAAATGAATTTTAAGGCCCCTTCCACCCAAACCATTCTGCAATTCCATGATCCCTTCTTGCTTGTAGGTGTGCAGTGCAATGGCTGGGCTGTCCACGTCCCCTCTGACGTTACTGGAGAGCTTGGGAAGATGGTTATCCTGCCCTGCACTTTCACACACCCCTACAAAACATTTGACCGGGCCCTCACGGCCATTTGGAGGATCAAGGAGCCTTACAATGGCACAATAGTCTTCAAGTGTGTGAGCCAGAGCAGCAGCGAGCTCTGCAAGACTGCCATCAGCCACAAGAGTAAGTACAAGCTGCTGGGCAACCCCCGGCACAAGGACCTGTCCATCAGGATTGACAACCTGACCTGGAGCGACAGCGAGAGGTACTTCTGCCGGGTGGAGCTGGCCGGAGACAGCTTTTTTCAGGAATGGGATAAAGCTGCATGTGATTGGTAAGAGGGTGCGAGAGACAAAGGAGGCAAAGCCACCCTCTAGGGAAGAGCCACAGGATGTGGGAAATGACAAATGGTAGCAGAAGTTTACCTGAGATGGTTTTCCAAAGGGTTGGCTTTTCTTTCTCCGTTATAGCAGGGAATATTCACTGTGCTCCTCAGTCTTCCAGCATAAGACAATGAGCACAATGCAGGGAAGGGAATAGGAACACAACCAGTAAGGAAATGGCGAGGCTCTGGCAGTCGGGGTGAGAGCCCACCAAAAGCTGAGCATCCCACTTAGTCCCTGCAGCACAGGAGCAGGGCACACAGCAGAGGCAAGCTGGGGTGAGCCAAGATGGGGTTAAAGACATCCTCTCCATCAGAACCTGAACTGGACAGCCCAGGTGCTGACCACACGTTCACAGGCGCTAGCACAACAGGGCGTGGGTGGTAGCAGGGGATTGGAAAGACAAGATACCTGGTACCCAGGTAAAATAAATCCAGAATCCTCTGGAGCGTGAAACATGAAGTACAAATGTCCTGGAAAGCCAGCTCAGAGCAACAAATGTCAAATGCTAATCCCACTTCCCAGGGCAAGCTCACAGATCAAGGGGGAGCTAGGAGAGAGGCCTCAGAAGCAGACTCAGATCTTACCCAGGCCATGAGGTTGGGTGATTTTGCTTTTGAGAGGGAAGTTCCTTACACCTGCTGTGCAGCGTGGGTGTCCAGATGGGACCCAAGGATGAGCTTGGTTGTTTCTTGAGAAGTTCTGCACAGTTGAGGCTCTCCTTCAGTTGCCCCAGCTCATGAGCACCCACACACAGCAGGACCAGGCCAGGATGGCAGCAAGACCTGTTTCTCAGGGGATTTTTACACCAGAGGAATGATAACACACACACAAACAGTACCCTGCTTGGGAATGGGCCCTGACGCTGTGATTGGGAGGGGTTAATTAATGCTTAAAAGGTTAATTTAAAAACCAAAACACAGAGACCCATGACACACAGCCTCAGATTCCTCTTGCACTGTGGACGAAGGGGAAGACGTGCTGTAGGTGGTTGCAAACTCTATTTTTGTTGTCTAGTCTGAAAAAAAATGAATTCCTGCTCTTCGTCTGTAAGGATACTCACTTAGTGCCCTTCATTTTCTGTAGCACCTTTTTGAACACTTCCAGGGAAAAGAGCTCCACCATCTCCCTGGGCAGCCCCTTCCAATGTCTAATCACCCCTTCCATGAAGAAATTTCTCCTAATGTCCCACCTAAAGGTGATCTGGTCACTCTGGGGCTGGAAAAAACCACCAAAAATAGGTTGTGGCAAGAAGCAGAAATTTTCCTATAACTAACCTGCCAAATCTGGCAAGTCCCAGGCACTGAGCAAAGGGCTCACACAAATGGGTCCATCCACGTGCGTTCTGGAGGTCAGGAATTGAAGGAACAGCCAAAAAATACTTGCGCAGAACACTGTGGTTGACATGTCCTGGACCACGTGGACTTGCAGCCAAGTCCAAAAAGGTCACCAGCTGCACCTGTGCCTACAATGGTGGGTGGTACTTCTCTGCCTTCTGCCACCAAGGAAGGGCACAACAGTTGAAGTTGGTCAAGGTTCAGAAAAATGAGTGAGGCATTACTGGGATAAAACAAACAGAGTACACATGCTGCATCCAGGCTTTGCTGGGTGAATCCTTTTGCCTCTCTATCCAACATGGGCTGGGTGGGGGAATCTAGGGGAAGAAAGTGCCAAGAAAAACAAGGAAGGAGAGGGCTGATCCAGACATCTATAGAGTCATAAAACAGTTTCAACTGAAGAGAATCTTTAAAGCTCATCTCGTCCAACCCCCCTGCCATGGCCAGGGACACCTTCCACTAGACCAGGTTGCTCCAAGCCTTGTCCAACCTGGTACTGGACATTTCCAGGGGTGGAGCAGCCACAGCTTCTCTGGGAAACCCCTCTTTTCAAAAAATTTCCTCCTTACATCCAATCTAAATCTCTATTCTTTTAATTCCAAAACATTAATCCTTGTCCTGTCACAGCAAGTCCTGTCCCTATTTTGCTTGGAGCCCCTTTAGGCCCTGCCAAGGGCTCTGAGCTCTCCCTGGAGCCTTCTCTCGTGCAGCTGAACACCCCCAGCTGTCCCAGGCTGGCTGCAGAGCAGAGGGGCTCCAGCCCTGGAGCAGCTCCGTGGCCTCCTCTGGACTCTCTCCAGCAGCTCCAGGTCCTTCTGATGCTGGAGGCAGGTCTGCCGGGGGGGGCTCAAC
>NW_008240031.1:2629017-2654617 GCF_000691975.1 Corvus brachyrhynchos | reverse complement strand
CTGACACAGGGGGCCTTTGAAAATTCAGAGGGGGCAGGAGTTTCCCTGTGCCCAGGAAGAAATGTTAATAAACCAACAGAGGGGAGATTAGTGGAGAAGCCACGGCCTACATAACCAGATTTTTTTTTTCCTTGAAGCAGGCTAATTACTTCCCCTGTAGCTCACAGCCAGGATTTCCCTTTGCTGCATCCCACACAAGTTTAATCTCCTGGGATGAGCACCCTCATTTTACAGATCGCCCTTGTCAGTCCCCCAGGGCCTCACTACCCAGTAGCCAGCATTTGAGAAATCCCACCTCCCAGCCACACCAAGGCTGTGAGATCAGGGAATGCCCAGCTTACAGGAGATGAGGATCAGCCCATGGACTGACGGATATGACATCCCAAGCAGCCAAGAGGCCACTGGCCCCCAGCCCTCCAGTGCTGCTGAGTGGTGGCATCGACAGGAGGGGACTGAGGGGAATGAGATGTCCCACCGCTGGGACTCATCTGTAGGGACAATCTGATGTCACAGTCATGGAAGCCACCACTTGATTTGAACAGTAGAAGCTGTCAAACCAAGCAAAAATGCTTTTGTTCCTTATATTCCAGTGCCTAATTCCCAAGAACATGAAGAGGGCCACACACCTGACATCAGGGCTTCTTCCCACTCACTGGAGTGTCACAACCACCCTCCAGTGCAGCTTCCCAACAGCTCTAGGTCACTCCTGGCTTCCCAGCCCACTCTGATCTCATTGCTAACCCACATCATCCTTCCCACTTCACAGGTTCCCCCTCTGCTCCATCCAGCCTGGCCAGGTAAGGATGTCTTGCCTTCTACTCATGTTATCCTGCAGGAGAGTGAGGATGGCCCAGGTGAGAAGTGCAGTGTGTCCTTGGTCTTGGTAACAATTCTCTGGCCTCAGAGCAGGCTCCTGGGGCAAGGAAAGGGTTCAGCTGATAGTCAGGTGAGCCAGCATGAGGGAACAAGGACTGGACACTGCTGGGAGGAGGTTCTGGCTTGGGCACAGCTGAGAGGAGACCCCAGTGGTGTGAGGACAAGGGACTGGGCAGCAGTGTAAAGACCACAGCACACGGCTGCTACACCAGCAAAGGGCTAACACAAGTTTGGATGTGCCTTAAGCCCAGAGCATGGCTGGAAGGCTCCAGGTAGGCTGGGAGAGCTGGGGGTGTTCAGCTGCACAAGAGAAGGCTCCAGGGAGAGCTCAGAGCCCCTGGCAGGGCCTAAAGGGGCTCCAGGAGAGCTGCAGAGGGACTGGGGACAAGGCATGGAGGGACAGGACACAGGGAATGGCTTCCCAGTGCCAGAGGGCAGGGCTGGATGGGATATTGGGAAGGAATTGCTGTCTGTGAGGGTGGGCAGGCCCTGGCACAGGGTGCCCAGAGCAGCTGTGGCTGCCCCTGGATCCCTGGCAGTGTCCAAGGCCAGGTTGGAGGGGGCTTGGAGCAATCTGGTCTTGTGGAAGGTGTCCCTGCCCATGGCAGGGGATGGCACTGGATGAGGTTTGAATGATGAGGTGCCTCCCAACCCAAACCATTCCATGGTTCTGTGATGCCACGTTAAACTAACAATGGATCATCCACCCAAGGGAAAGGCCAGGGATGGAGTCTGTGCTGACACTGTCAAACAGAAATCTTCCCCTCCCTCTGCACCCCAGTTTGTAATGGAGCAGAAGCAGCTGCCACACCAAAGCTGATGAGCTCAGCCAAGTGTGCAGGGAAGGTATGGAGACAGCAAACAGCCCAGCTCGGGTGTGACAGGGCCTGATTCTTGGGCTGGCATCCACAGCATGCTCCCACAAATCCCTGGCATTTCCCATTACCCAGCACAACACTGATCTTGGACACTCCTGACAGATAGGGTGGCCAAACTACTGGGATGGGAAAAAATAAATTAAAAAAAAAAAAAATCCAAACAGAAACAACCCTTGGTCTAATGGTACAGAAGATGTATCTGAGGTCAAGGATAATTACATCTGCATGGGGCTGCCGCCTTTCAATCTGAGTAGTTTCATTTCTTTGTGATACCGCCCTCCTGAGTTACCCCTACATGTCTCCTTCCCTGACCTTACCCAAGAACAATGGCCATGGCCATCCCAGCAGGACAGTCAAGCATATAGGGCACAGCCAAAGAAACAACAAGGAATTTAATCCTACAGTCAAATTTGTAACTACTTGTAAAAAGGCATAAAAAAAGCATAGTTTTGCGGATTTATCAGGGTAAACCACACTGCACCCTGGGTTATATTTGCATAGATACTTACATAGATAAGAAGGCTTAAAGCCAACACTTACATAAGAAGATCCTTCACAGGAGAGGTTTGTGACAACCTCCCGAGGCTCTGAGCAGGACAGTAGCACAGTGGATGCTAAGGGTGCAGGAGATTGCTCTGCATACTTTAAGATGTAAAAGCTTTTAAGCTGTAAAACAGCAGTTGCAACTCAGACCCTTAAAAACTACTGTGAAGTAGAAGAGGATCTGTCTCAGAGTGTCACAGATGCTCTGACATTCACTGGAGCCACTCGCAAAACCCGCAGCAGCCTGAAACGTGCCCTCACCTTTCCCACATCTCCCCCTGCCAGGCCACAGCTGCCAGAGTGCACCTACGAGAACTTTGACCGCAGACACGGCGGCAGCCAGACCCTGCCCACAGGAGGGGCCGTGCCGAGGCGCAGCTGAGCAGGGGACGTGGACCCATCCCCACCCGCTCCCCCCACGGGTGTCCTTCCCCAGGGAACACAGAGCTGGCCTTGGCTGAGGCACAGAAGGTCAGACCAGCCTCGGGGAGGTTGGAACTGGATGATCTCGACGGTCCCTTCCATGATGCTGTGAGTTCCAGCCCTGCTGCTCCTCACAAGTGAGAGCAGCCTTTAAGGGGAAACAAGAAAAAAAAGAAGGGATGGAGCTGGAAGAGCAAAGCACAGGATGTCAGTTTTACCCTATCTGTGTGTTTTTAGCCCGTATCAGATATTTAGCAAGCAGGTGACAGTATAAAATTGTCTCACAGCTTTTTGCTTTGGTATTTTTCAAACATTGCTCCGAAAAGCCGTTTTCACCACTCCACTTGTCCAACCACATCCAAGTGGGCTACCGACATGTTTCAAATACTAGCTGTGGCAAAACACTACTGGAGTTTCTGATGGGGTTTGTTTCCTTTTTTAAAATTATTATTATTATTCCTAAATGTCCAGAAGAGTTTATTTAAGAGTTTAAAGGAAACCTTAACTTTAAAGAGGCATCCAAGCAAAAAAGGAAGATGGTTTCTAAAAACTGGTAGAGCTGAAGGCAGGACATAAGAAGTCTAAACTAGTCTGTGTTCTAACTTTACTGCAGCTCTGAGTGCCCAGAAACTCAGAGCTTTGTGATAAATGTGCTGTGAAAATGTTCCAATACACCCAATTTTTGGGTCTAAACCATTTCCATCCCTGTGTTACACAGAGAAGTTTTTTTAAGGCCTGACTACTCATCTCTTAAATCTCTCTTCTGAGATGAAGTCACTAGTACAAAGTCACAAAAAGGCCAAGCACAGACAAATCTCTAACCCAACTGTAAACATCCTCCAAGGTGAGGTGAACAGGCCCAGCTTATGGTATAGGGCAATGTGGGTCAACCTGGAGTCCTGCAGAGGCAGACAGATGCCCAGGATAAGGCTGGAAAGAGCAACACGTTGGCTTAGATGAGGAGGAGGAGAAAGAATTAAGAAAGAGCAAGTGGCTTGAACCTACTTTCACGTTTCTACTGCTGGATTTGATGCTCTGTGCAGCCATCCCAGTGCAGCAGCTCCAAAACTGTTCCCTGCACAATCCTGCCCCTGGTAACAACCACCAAACTGCTACTGAAATACCATCAAGCCTGCAAGCTCAACCCCAGGCTGGGAATCATTATTTTAAAGTTCACCCCTTCGTAATATCTGCACTGGGAAAGCAAAGCAGAATTTTAAATTACTTGGCCAGGATGATAAGGGGAGAAAAGAAAGAAATAGATGCAAGGATATACTTGAACCTGATCTTTTAAATCCCAGCTTAAAATCCCAGCAGTGACAAAGCCAGATTTAATAAAAGTAAGAAGAGATGCAAAGAGAAAAGGGAAGTTAGAGTAGACAGTGTAGTCACAGATCTGTGAGCTCGGTTTCACAGGTGTCACAGAGGAAAGAGACCTCAGAGATATTAGCTGGACAAATTGAATTGGATTTCTGAGCCCTTATGATTTACAGACAGAGTAATGAGAACCCACTTCTACCTGTGCATGAGATTGAGGCTTGGCTTTCTGAATTTTTCTTTCAAAAATTACTTCTTTTAACTCAACTAGTTTGGGTCCAGACAGAAGCATCAGACCTCGTGTCCCAAAACCAACTCATTCCCCCTGGTCCTCATGGGAGACTCAAACACCCACTCAAACCAGTATAAACTGGAGGGACAGTGCACACACCAGGAGGCTTCAGGTACTGAACTCATCTGGGAGGTGCAGGGAATGCCAAAGTCTTTCCAGTAAAACTAGAAAGAATAAAAAGTCAATCTATTGGTCACCACTTGGAAAATAAGGCCTCAAGCTCTGGAGTTCACACTTGCACAGAGAACTACAATTCAGGTTCAGACTTCAGCCACTGCCACACTGATCATGAAGCCAGAAGACTGGTCTGTGGGGACAGATACAGCAATTATGTGTTATCTGATGTGGATCCTTCTACCAAGTTGAAAATACCACAGTGTCTGTTACAAATTGCTTGATTTTCCTTTTTTATTTTGCATGGTCTTTGCAGACAGAGCATGTTATAAATACAACATTTGTAAAAACTCAACAGCTGAAACAATTCCTCATTTTGAAAGTGCATGTCAAACACATATTTCTGACTTCTTCACATTTATATGCAACTGATCAATAACATTGAGCCTAATAAACCCAGTGGTTTTAAGTCTTTGGGGGCAAAAGCAGCAGAATGTATTCCTCCAGACATGAATTTTCCAAAAGAGTCTGTTAAAAACCATGCTGCATTGGTATCTGGTTACTATATAGGGGGATGTACATATATATATTTATTTATAGGCTCGCAGATAGAGCAAAGAACTCTAAGACCACATTAAAATGACGGTGATCTAATGACCCAGCTGGCATAATTAGCAGAATCTGCCAAGAAGGAAAAGGTGATCTGTCCTCTAGCACCAGAACCATGGTTTAAGAGCAACAGTTCAAAGCATCATTGACCAGACAGCAGGTAGCACATTTCTATCCCCTATTGACCAGAACTCATGTTTTAACGTGCAACCGTGTCATAAACACAAAGGCACAATTAATGGAGGAAGAGAAAAAGCGATCAGTTCCTTCACAGAGCTGTAGGGACTGGGACTGCAGGACCTTGGGACAGCTCAAACAGATCAGTGATTAAAGGGACATCAAACAAGTACCGGGAAAATTCTCCTTCTGCTTTTCCTAAACAAAAGTGCATCCTATGATCAGACAAGGCAACAAAAGCAGTGATCATCCAGATGAAACAACAGATTTACAGGCTCATGGTTCATGCTTTGGCAACAGAATTGTAACAAGTGATCACCAAATTTAATACAACAAAAATGCCTCTTCACAGTGTCATCTAAAATCCTGTCATGTCATGCCCAGCTAGGCAGAAGAGAATAAGCTTAAGTGGTGGTTGTTAAACATTTCCTAAACAACCAGACTTTAGTAATTAAGGAATCCTATTTAACGTGATCATAACTGACTGTTCCCCTCTCAGACACTGGAGATCCAGAAAATATGTCTCTGGATTTAAATCCCCTTGAACTTGGCTAGAAGTTACTTGCATTTAATCAAGCAATATAGATGCAGACACACTAATATTTAGAAAACAGGAAAAAAAAAAAGTTCTTTAGTTCCTATTTTTGTTGGTATTTACAGAAGTGGTCAAAGATTGTAGGCATGCCTCTAAACTACAGATTTCTGTGGGATAGCAAAAAAGTCAAGATTTAAAATACCATCTTTTCAAATACAGGGATTTCACAAAAATCACTAGACACACACTCAGGTAAGACTCAGAGGTATCCTGGTTAAGAAAGTCAAACCTCTTTTACACACAGTCCTCCATTCACTTTGAACTGGTCTGAGTGATGACACACTGGAAAATAAAAAAAGGCACCAAGCAAAAATTTCAGACACTACAGGATGAGCTGTGCTGACTAGTGATTTGTACACCTATCCCCAGGCACCCTTCTCTTCAAAGGGCACCACGCACAGAAGATACTCAAGTGCTTTCAGTCAAAAAAAAAAAAAAAAAGAACAAACCACCAAAAAAAGCCCCAAGAAACCCAAACCATTAAGCAATTCCACAGGCCTAAAATTCAAAAGGAAAGCAAGAAAACCTTGAAGTGGAGAAAACTTGACAGTGTGCAGTTCCTATTCACAGGTCTGACTTAATTAAAGTGGAACTCTGAAGGTAAAAATCATTTGTGCAATAAGGACGCTGTTTGTAAACCAGAGCCGCCGCCGGCCCCGCGCGCCCAGCGCCGCTACCGAATGCTGTCCAAGTAATGCACTTCTGGGTACAGCGTGTTCACGAGCAGGGACAGGAGGTTATTGCCATCCCGAAGGCAGTGCTCGGGGTGCTTGATGAACAGAGAGGCCTGGGAGAGCTGCTCTTGGAAATCCATGTATTGTTTGTTGGATGACATGGCTTCGAGAGCATTCAGTGCCTACAGGGAGAAGGGAAGATGCTGTTAGCTGTGTGTACCTCGATCCGTAACACACCACCGTCTGCACAATTCCCCTAAAGGATCCTCACCTCCACAGAGTACTCAGAACAAAACAACTGTAAACTACAATCCCATAACAGTGTTTCAAGTCAACTTGTATTTGTCAAGCTGTTCTCTCCCCAAGATCAACACAAAAACTGTCCTATTAAGGCTTCCTAGGATTCTGTAACCCAAATGTTGTAAAATATTTACTTCATGAACTCAAGACATGGTTTCACAGAAATTATGTCAAACTACAAGCTGCAACACACTTAGATCTTCACTTTAGGTTGTTCTGAATATATTGACTTTCGTAGAAGTATTGTTTTGTTCCCATTAATAGTATTAAAGCTAGATATTAACTGTCAAGTTAAAAATTTTATGCAGAGAAGTCTACGTTGGCAAGTCTAGCAAGGGAAAATGTAGAAAATATTTCTGAACAAGTTTTGTTCTTTTCTTAGAGAAACAAGTTGTACTGAGCTACTTTGCTTTGGTTTCCAACCAACAGCTCCTTCCTCTTCTCAAGAGCTTACTGAAAGAACACCACGGTCAGTGCACATGCTAAAGGAGGAATGTTTATTTGTCACAGGACTTTTAAGCCCTGACTGCACATAAACAAATGTCAGTGTGAATGTAGCCCTGCTTTATCACTGAAAAGCAGTGCAAACCACAGCAGCACTGTTTTTTCCTGTTTGTTTTAAATTCCTTCTACCTGCTATGTTCCAAATTTTCTGAAGTCGGGTTTTACAGACATATGTTCGTCTGCCCCTTTTAATTGTGTAAGATTAGAAAATGGTGCCTTCATATTAATGCAAAACACTGTAAGTTTTACCCAGGATCACTTTAGGACAGAGTCAAACACACAGTCCTGCTGCCGAAGTTCAACAACAAGGTGAGAGCAGGATTTACCTTGAAGAAATGCTTGCAGTGACTCTTACAAAGTTCACCCCAAAAGCTAAACAAGCACGCAGAGAGGGCACGTCAAGCAGCCAGAGATGGGCACACCTCACCTGCTGAGCCTTCTGAGACAGCCTGGGCTCCGACCCAGCCTTGAGGCGCACCTGGCTCTCTGCAGGGATCTGCACCAGGAGGAAGGTGGACAAACTGCGGGCAACCACCCGAAACCTGCACAGGGAGAGCACAGAGGGACAAGGTGACACCAGATTTTCACATCTCAGCAGCAGATAAATTGTAAGATCTAACCATGAGGTATCTACTGCATGAGGAACGAAGTAAAGGCTTGAGAGGATCTATTCCAGTGTCACTTCAATATCACAGAATCCCAGAATGGTTGGGGTTGGAAGGGACCTTAAACCTCACCTCATTCCACCCCTCTGCCATGGGCAGCAACACCTTCCACAAGAACAGGCTGCTCCAAGCCCCGTGCAACCTAGCCTTGGACACTTCCAGGACTGGAAGGGGATCCCAGCTTCTCTGGGTATACACACAACAGGACACAACACATACTAGAAGATAACAAAATACCCTTCACATGAAAAGTTGCATCAGTTTCAAGCCTAGCTGAAATACTCCTCACCTCACATCTGAAATACTCCTCGGGTGACAGAATATAAAACATTATTACGGCCCAAATCAAGGGATGAGTTGAATGACACCAAAAATTCAGGGCAATTTGAACAGCACTGCATCCCAGAAGGTCTTTATAAACACAAAGTTATGTTTAGGTGCAGGGTTGAATTGGTGTTCCACAAACAATTATGGGATTTTTTCTCAGCATTCTTTCCACAGTGAACTTGATTTTGACACCTAACAAACTTAGTGTCTCTCTTTAGAAGGTAGACCGAATCACAAGCAAGCACATGCTCCTTTGAGCTTCTCTTAACATTTCCAATACCTCAAGGTTAGGACAGAAAATGCAATGTGTCTGCTTTTAAACAAAATCTTGTGAAGTCTGTGTAGAAAGCTGAAGCAGTTTTCTACAGACCAGCTGGAAGTATCTCCCTCTAACTAACAGTTCAAATACGAAGTTTGTATCTGCCTACAAACTTTGCTGGAGGTGGACAGAATCAGAACTGCATTTTCTTTCCTTTTTCACCACCTTTGCAGAGGTTCATACTCGCTTCTTAACCTGATGAATACACTCTCTTGTGCTTTTTCTGTGATAGGTCCAAACAACTTTACAGATCTGAAGGCAGCCTGGATTCTGATCACCTTCTGACACTGCACTGGGCATTCTGACCCAGGCTGCAGTTTCTTCAACACCATGACTCAAACCAATTGACTCACCACAGTCTCAGCCCTCACCTGGGTGACAAAGGAGACCTCCTGCCTAACCCAATAGCACCAAGCAATCCAGAAGTGAGTCTCTCCTCAGCCAGCTGGCTCTGCCGGCCCTGGATGGACAGCAGGGTTCGGATGACAGATTCAATCAGAACAGGGTCATCTTGCTCTAGCTGCACCAAGGATAACTGCATGGCTTTATGCCACCAGAGAAACAGCTTTGCCTCTTCCTTTGCTGAGCTTTAGGGAAGAGGTAAGGAGAAAAATTAGAGAAAATAAAAAGAGTCTGATGCATAGGTTAAGAAGTTTATTTCTCTCCCCATTAGATCCATGAAGAATTCAGATTGTTAATTAGTGACAGCTAATTTTATTACATAAGGATAGCATAAACTATACTACCCCACCAGTTATTATACTGCTGTAACTGCTACTGTTAGGGATTTGATCCACCAGCTATCAGGTTTTAAGGGCCTGTAAGAGGACAAAGAACAGTGCTTCCTTTTAAGCTTTACAACTGGAAATAAATGATACTGCGGTCGTAAGTGGATTTAAACTTGCCTAAGACTTGGCACAAAAGGAATTAAGCTGTATCTTTACTTGTTTGTTCTTTTTTTTACTTACCAATAAAACACTTTAAGAAGCACTGGATGTTGTTACCACAACAATTTAGACTTTTAATATGATCCTTGAGATTAGGAAACATTGAAGATTTTTGTTGAGTAAAGCCCAAAATGAAGTTCCCCCTATGCTATTTTTAATCTTTCCCCAAACAGCTGGCAGTTCAAGTTAACAAGCTCAGATTTTCCACATAAAGCACCAGCATGAGTTTCCTGCATCAGACTATCCTCACATTACTCCTCCCAGTCATTTCCTATCCCAGGCAATCTCAGATCTGATGTTTAGAGCAAGGTTTAATCTGCTTTATATGGTGGCTTTGCTGTCTCCTTCACACCTTGGCAATCAAATTACTACAGTACGTACCACAGTGAAAGTGTTTTTTGAATTTCAAGAAACAGTGGGAACATACCTTTTCCCAAATTGTTCTTTTACAGAAAATATGAACACTATCAACGCTAACACAGAAAAATGATAATCAGGATTGCTAAATCCTGGCAACTTCAGCAGCAACTCTAACTACAGTTGTTACATATGTTAAGTATTTTTATTTTGACCCCAAGGCTATGCATCCTTTCCCCACAGAACCCAGTTATCTGAGAAGTTTTACAGCAATACAGGCCACCAACCCTGGGCATCCCACCAGATCCACTGGCTCCAGACTTGGTTCAGAGCTGCTGCACAGGCCCCATCCAGCAGCTTTCAGCACCAGGTCTCTCAGAATGCCAGACTGAATATTCAGCACATAACACATCCCACCTTGTGGACACGCTGGGAAGTGGAACCCAGAGCGATTCACGGTTTGCTTTTGGTCATTTTAACTGAGCGCAAATCCAGGCTGTCATTGAAACCGAGCTCATCTGACTGAAAAATGACTGAAACTCACTAATTTGCTAGCAAATTAAATTTCTTCTTCTCTTAAACCACCACAGCTATTTTCTGTTGGCACTGCATATGGGTAGACTCAGTATTAGTAGACAGAGAAGGACAGGCCATTTCATCCAGCAGCCTGTTGAAATTAACTTAATTAACCAGGGCCACCTAATTATACCAGCTACACAACTCTAAATAAACTTTAATATAAATAATAATAATCTAAAAGTTTGGGCACATTCAGAAGCTTCAAGTTTCATACCTGGGGTACACTTGCTCCAGCCATTTGCTGATGGTCAGCAGGATTTTCATTTCATTGGTAAGGGTTTGGTCAGTGTTCAGGCATTGCAGCAGGTAGACATAGAGGGTCAAGTAGCTTCCTAAAGACAGGCACTCCTGCAGGAATTCTTCCATGGTTAGCTCAGGAACTTGGAGGGAGGCAAGTATAGGGCCCCAGCCTAACTCCTGGTGATGAGGGGAATCTTTGAAGAAAGCAGAAGAATAAAAAGCGTGTGAGAAAGCAGCACTTGGTAAAACCTAAGAACCAGGGCTACTAGTTAAGAGAATCTGGGCTGGTTTAGGTGTTTTTCAGGGAATCAGCATATCATGCAACTGATGGAGAGGAAAGAAAAATTCCACTATCATAGGGCACCTCCTTGAGGTCAAGGTGAGATTATTTTCTCAGCATTCAGCCAGGACTAAAATTTGAACATTTTAGCAATGGAATTAGAAGTATTTCCCCCAGGTGTACTGAAATCTTCCACAGAGTGAAAGAAACAGAAATGTAGTTCCACAAGGATTATGTAAACAGAAAAATAGAAGAAAAAAGAAACCAAAGAAAACCACGCACACCACACTTACAGAGTTTTACCAAACCAGAGTATTTTTTTCTTAAATTAGCCTACAGAACACCCTACAGAGAAGGGGAAAAATGTCTTTTGTTCTCCTGGGGTGATTTTTTTTTTATGAAGTCCTCCACTTTAGCTGGAAAAACAGCCACACTACACAGAGCAAATCGGTTTTCACGGAGACAGGTATGGATATTAAGGAAACACACAATTAGAGCAGCTGTAAAACCCAAACCACAATCACAGAATCACAAAATAGTTTGGGTTGGAAAGGAACTAAAAGACCATCTTATACCCCCCCCAGCCATGGGCAGGGACATCTTCCATTAGACCAGGTTGCTCCAAGCCCCGTCCAACCTGCCCTTGGACATTTCCAGGGATGGAGAAGCCACAGGTTCTCTGAGAAACTTGTGCCAGGGCCCCAACACCCTCACAGGGAAGAATTTCTCTCTCATATCCCATCTACCCTGCATCAGCGTGAAGCCATTTCCCCTTGTCCCTACCCATGGCAGAGGGGCCAGAACAAGGTGATCTTTAACACCCTTTCCAACCTCAAGCACTTCATAATTCCAGACAATTTGTGCACAGTGGCATCCCGGACTGATCAGAGACAGTGACACAGAGACAGGCTCCTACCCTTGCTGAAGTAGGAAGTGATGCAGGCCTCTGTGGTCTCGGCCATGTGGCGCACGGAGGCCAGGCTGTGGCACGCGGCCGTGAGGAGGGGCATGGCCAGCAGCCCCTGCACTCTGCTGTTGATCCACTTGCGCAGGCTGCCCCGCAGAGACTCGGCCGTGGTGATGCTGGAGTTGTTCAGCATCATCAGCGTTTCCATGAACAGGCTGCTGAGGGCCAGGTGGCGCGTCTGCAGATCCATGTCTGCAAGTCAGAAAGCAGAGAAGCATTTCAGTGAAGAGACGCTGGAACCCAGGTTCAGCTTCACCACTGGACACTTTGTGTGGACACTGGTCTTCCTCGTTACACATCTTTGTGGGCCATGGGCAGAAGAGACACAGCCCCTCACAACCATTTCTGCGGACTACAGCAAGACACAGTTTTCACCTGAACTCACAGTTTGACAGAGGAACCTCAAGATAGTACTGGTACTAAAAAGGAGATCTAGATAAATCCTGTGTGTCTGGACACACCATACCACTAGGGTACACCAATATACCTCTTCTATGTCAATACTGTCAAGTTTTACTAGCTTTATGATTTAGAACCATTTGTGAGAATCCACTCATAGAATCATAAAATGTTAGGGGTTGGAAAAGACCTTAAACATCATCTAGTCCCAACCTTCCTGCCATGGGCAGGGACACTTTCACTAGACCAGGTTGTTCAAGGACTTATCCAACGTGGCCTGGAGCACTGCTAGGGTTGGGGCATCTACAACCCCCCTGGGCAGCCTGTGCCAGTGTCTCACCACCCTCAGAGTAAAGACTTTCTTCCTAACATCTAACCTAATTTTCCCCACTTTAAGTTTGTAGCCATTACTTCTAATCACTCAGGACCAAGAGAATGGATTTGTGTCATTCCTCCCTTTAAAAAAGAGGTAAATGACAAGTAAAATAAAAATTAGAAAAAACCCTAAACCACCAGATGACAAAGAAATTTATCCCTCAAGCTCCTGTGTATCAGCCAGTTTTATTCACAACACAACCCCTGTTTTTAATGTTGGTTCTGTCACTCTTGACAGCTCCGTGGAGTAAGATTCATATTTTTGCTTTGTGCTAATATACCACTTATATATACATCACCAAAGCACCATGCCCTGCTGCCTGTAAGGGACACATGACAGTAATGCAAATAATTAAATCATCACAGATCAATCTACTCAGCAGAACAAAGCATTGAACAGCTTTAAGGTGATTTGCCATTTCTTCAACACAAACCTGGGGGACTAAAGATGACTACATCATCTAGCAACTTGGCCATTTCTTGTTCCAAAACTGCAAGGGTTATCTTTCCACTTTGTTCTAAGGTGCTGAGGAACTGAACCACCTGGCGAATGTATGCTCGGCACTTCAGTGTTGCATCCTGTCAAACAAAATTAAAATCAATTAGGGGACCAAAAAAAAAAAAAAAAAAGAAAAATCACACCTAGAACTCTTTCCTTATTCTGTAATATACACAAGCAGAACTTTGCAAAAGCCAGTAACAGCATGGAGATGCTCCAAAACTAGTTCAACTCACAAGGTGGATGTGACTATCCGAAGATGCCCCAAAGCCTGCTGAGATTTTCAGGAGCTTCACGATCAGTTCAGCTCCAGCATCCTTAGCAAGGATAACAGAGGGAGGGTAGTGACTGTTGCAGTAGCTGATGATGCTTTGGTAAGATGAAATGCCCACAAGCTGCCAAGGAAGGGAGCTGGTCTGTCCAAGAAGATTTATGAGTGGAGATTCCTGAAGATTTAAAGACATGGGTTTAAGCTACACCTTCTTTGCAGTTTTCAATTCATATGCACCGTACTCAATACTGGAAGGAAGATCTGGCTTCAGAATTTGAAGGAGATGGAGCAGAAAAGCCACAGAAATAGATGACCATTGGGAGTCTGTCTGAAAACCAATTCTTTATTCAAGCAGTAAGCTAACACATGTATTTCATCTCTAGCATTTGCAAAACTGTATGCAGACTGTTGCAGTAGCTCTAATCAAGCATGAAAGTCAGTGGAAAAAAATGTTAAAATCTGACATGTAAAAATGTAAAGATGGCTAGAAAGATATGGAGACCCTTCAAGTTAAAGTCACTTCAGTACAGGTTTAAAAGAGGCATTAAAATATTATTTTTAAAAATAGGTTCATCTAAGTTCACAGTAGAAATTGTGTCCCTAATTTTTGATTCAGTGAATCATCCACCAACCTGGGAGACTCCACATGTGCTTTTTCTCATAAACACCACCCTAAACAGCACAGCAGGGATGGAGACACAGCTCACACAAGCAGTGCAAGTCAGCAGATGGAAAGCTGTCTGTTTACAAGCAGCTCTCATCTATTCTTAAATATCTGCAGTAAAAAAAGAGCCCCCTGGACACAGAGAAACACCAGCTGGCATGGAGCTGAGTCAGGAGAGGTGCAGGATGAGTATCAGGGAAAGGTCCTTCCCCCAGAGGGTGCTGGGCACTGCCCAGGCTCCCCAGGGAATGGGCATGGCCCCGAGGCTGCCAGAGCTCCAGGAGCGTTTGGACAGCGCTGCCAGGGATGCCCAGGGTGGGATTGCTGGGGTGTGTGGGCAGGGCTGGGAGTTGGACTCCATGACTACTTCCAACTCAGGATATTCTATATCCTACTCTATGTTTCTACAGGTTTTAGAATGAACAAATACTAGAATTGTGCTGACAATCCAGAACTAACACAAATTACACTACTTCTACAGGAATGTGACACTGGTACAACAAGTACTTCTCAAGTTGCTCATGCCCTGGAACACAGGGCTGAGAAAGTTTGAGATTTAGATCAAGGCATCACAAGAGTGCTCTGGGAGGCAAAAACCTCCTGACAGTGTGTCAGTTTAACACACTGCTGGAGGGAAGGAGGGAATTCCTGAGGCTGACTCACACCATGTGCAAACAGCTATCTTCTGAAGCTTGAGAAGGTTCTGATAAGCAAACATGTTCAGGTCAAAGCACATGAACTCTGGTAATTTTCCTAAACTGAAATACAATGATGGTCAAAGGCTGCTGGTGACATCTTGATGTGGCATCTTGTAATGCCTCAGAGGAAATGGAGAACAGAAGATGCTGCAAGTGGAAGAAAGCTGACAGATGTGAAATGGGACTTCTTGAAGACAATCAAGACCCTCTGCAGAGTCCTCCAGAAGCAATGAACTGGACTTAGTCACATTGCATGTCCCTTCTAGTAAAGGATTATTTTTCTTTTAAGAGATGGGTAGGAACCTTCACAAAAATTACCTCTTTGCCTATAAGCTGTTCCTCCTTTGCCAACAGCACCATCATATACAGCAAACAGACAATCATGTTGTGAGTCTGAGGGTGAGGGTTGGGATTCCAAGCATCAGAGAGGACACTGACCCAGTTTATTTCACATAAAACATAACCCAAGAACAAGAAACAACTCTTGGGGCTGCCTCTTTCAATCTAGAAAGGAGAAAGGGAAAAAGGTGCGTAAAACAATGCAAGTACAATGTAAGATGTAAGTACTTTCATACTTTTTAGTTCCTTAGCCAACTGTAAATCTACAGCAGCATTTTAGGTCAGCAGAAGAGTAGACAAATGTCTTCTCTCCATCATTTCATTCCCCCTCTTGCAGCTTTACCTTGTCTCAGATGACTTGGAAGTGAGAACAACATGGCACTAGCAAAATATATTAAATCTAACTAAAAACATTATATACATAAGCAATAAATGAGACATTCAAGCACATCAACGAAAAGGGAGCTGTACAGCTCCCCACAACTTTGTCTAGGACTCAAAAGCACTCCTTTACAAAAATCCATCACAAACTGAGCAGCTGTGAATGCTACAAACAAACTTTAAAAGCCTACTTGCTAAAAGAACTGTCTCTTGCTCTCCAGCTCTTTTCGAGGGCAGCACTGACTTCGAACTTAATTCAACAGTTCCCATGAACTCACTTTAAAGAACTCTTCCATAAGCATCTGGTCGGGATGCATTTCCTTCCATGGAAGCCTTCTGAACTCAGTGTGGAAAGCATAGAGAATAAACTCTGGCATTTTGGGGGCTGTGCAACATTCACAGTAATGCATTAGGTGTAACCAGAGAGCCCCATGGTGGCTTGGCAACAGCTTTTCTAGAATCAAAGAAAATTGCTGAATTAACAACAGAAAAAAATTCAGATAAAACTTGCTTTCAGAAGAAAGTATATTTCTGAAGATGAAAACTTGTGAGTTACACTAAAATACACTCAAAGAAAAAAATGCACACTAAATTTCTGTGGTTTTTTTCTCCAAATCAGAAGTGAGGAGGTTAGGATTTCATGCTCACCTTTAAAGCTCTCATGCAAAAGCTTGATGCAATCTGCAAACAAACCGACCACGGTGGAGGCTACAGGAGTGTCACTCTCCAGCCAAGGGTAGCAGGGCTGGCTACTGAAAACAGGCACAACACAAATTTCAGTGTTCAGTTACCTGATCATAAACATTTGCAATTTAAATATTCTAAAGCAGTGAAGTACAAGTATCAGCAGTTCTCCCACTTTCAGCTCTTTGGGACTCTCCTCTTCTTCCTTAGAAGAGCTACATAGTTTACTATCCCACTGAAGAGTAACCAGAAATTACTTGTTTGGTATTTCATGATGGAATTAAAACAACAGAGTTTCTCAGTGATATTATTCACCAACTGCAGACAACCTTCTAACTTCAGTGCTGACAGTGCATTCACAACTCCAAAAGCTTTTAATTTTGAAAGAAAGCACAATTTGAATGTATAGTAGCATAACTAACTTTTCACGTGAAGGCAGAGGTACACAAGGCAATAGATCATCACAGCACTGATTTAGCCTGAAGTTTCTTTACATACCACTGGCATTTGGGGTTATATTTGTTTGGCTTTTTTGTTTTCTTTTAAACAGGTATTATAGATATTATGGAAGCTAAAAAAAGGGAATCTGAAATTCAAGTTTCAGCGTTTTTAAAACTGAGTGAAATCCTTCACATAATCAAGCTCTGCTCATGTTATTATTGCAAGATCTTTGTCATATCTAAAATAATTATTCTATCCAAACCTTGGAAAATTTGATGTAGGTCATTAATTAGTTCTGTAATTATTAAGGAAATGACAAAGTGAGACCTATTTAAATGGAAGGCAAGACAGTCACAAATTATTAAAAACCAGGTAATAATGAAAGTCATTCTTACAGGACTAAAGTCCCTACTTTAGCAAAAATTAATTTAATTTTAAAATGCAATACATACCTTGCATCTTCTTTATCCAAGACCAGTATCCATGGTTTAAAGAGTCCAGCAATGACTGAATACAAGGACTGCAATGCTAAAAGGAAACAAAACAAAGTTGCTTTTTTCTTTCAAATCAACAACAGTGAACATATTACACTTTTCTAAATTTGCATATAATATCCTTTTCTCACTCTAACATTCACAGAATTATAGAATAATTAAGACTGGAAAAGACCTCTAAGATCATTGAATCCAACTATTCAATCAGTCCTTTCTAGTCAAATAAGAATTTAAAATACAATATGCTTGATAATAACTGTTAACAATATGGCTGTATGAACAACCATCACGAGCATTTTGCATTGTTAAGATGTTTTATTAGTATAATTTTAATAATACACCAGAGATTGTGGGGGTAATGATGATCCACACTTTAAACCTCCACATACTAAAATGTTTTAATTAAAATTTAAATTAAAATTAATTAAAAATTAAAGTAAAAGCCAACTTTCTCCAGATCTAAATCATGCATGATGAAATTCAGTAGTATCTCCTTCCAAACCTCTGCTCAGTGCAAAAGACTATTTTTCTTGAAGAAAGTGCAATCACCTCATAAAATAATTTTGAAGCAAGCTCAAATATAGAAGAGCCTCCTTCTCAGATTATAAAGCATAAAGTCCTACACGGCCACGAAGTAGCATCAACATTTCCCATCTGTATTTTAATACAAATGCAAAGTAAAAAATTTTACTGTTTATTTAAATGGCCCTTAACAGGCAGAATTAGAGAAATTAGGTACTTAAGTAATTTGCTTTTAAGACACATTACCTGCTAAAATTCTGCTACTCCCAATAGGTTCTTGGGCTAAATTGTCAACTTCAGTGTCAATAAGTCGTTTAATGAGATACTCCAGGAATTTGTTCACTTCAGCCACATAAGGAGTCCATTTTGAAAACAGGCCGAAAGTCCTGAAGTCCACCGAGGCCAGTCGGAGTTTGCAGAAGGATGTAGAAAGCCATTCTATTGTCTCTCTGACCTGTAAAAAGAAGGAAGCTGTTAATCAGCTGCAGAAAGGCTGCACAGCAGTGCTATCTGTCACTGGAGGGAAGCTGTTTCACCTGAAAAATATCAATCAACCCAAGAGGCACCCACCTGTTCTGTAGAGAGGAGAGTTTTTGCAGCCTCCCTCACCACAGGAGCTTCAGCAGAATCACTTCTCTTGACACTGCCCTGCTCAATCGCCAGTGAATCACACCCCAAAGCTCTAAGTGATGCCTTCCAGCAGTCAGGGCTTAGAAGCTGCTCTGATGAGCCTTAGGAGAAAGAAGGGAATGCACGCATGAAAACCACAAAGTTAGTCCCCTTCTCTCAAAAAAGGTTGAAATTAGAGCTCCCTGCTACACGAAAAATTAGGTAACACGGGAGTTTGAAAGCCCCAAGTTTGAGAGTGAGAGATTATCTCTAATTTGCAAATGTAATCAACTTAACATTTCCTTTTGGCATCTACATGTTTCTCTCCTTAGAGATCTTCCCAGGCACTTTGTACATCCCTGGCCGCAAACACACATTTAGAGACAGCTGGTATCTCAGC
This sequence comes from Corvus brachyrhynchos, assembly GCF_000691975.1. Taxonomy (NCBI): domain Eukaryota; kingdom Metazoa; phylum Chordata; class Aves; order Passeriformes; family Corvidae; genus Corvus; species Corvus brachyrhynchos. Next base: position 2,635,858 of record NW_008240031.1, on the reverse strand, counting down.
AGGTATGGTATGACAAAGAGAAGTACTTTTGCTCTCATTTGAGGGACACATCAGATTATGGGTGGCATCAAATGTCAACCAGGACATTTTCAGCAGATTTCAGTGTCAGTTCCAGGTCTTCATATTTCCAGTTCTCCACCTGATATTGAAGGGTGATCAAAAACCCTTTGGTTTTGGTTTCTGCATTACAGACTGTGGCATAACCATAATTAATAGGTGCTTCCATTAACAGGAGACCACTCCTCCATCCTTCTCCTGCTACATGGGCTGAAAAATCTGTTGTCATGGATGTGTGTGCCCTGAGCCACAGAAGAGCTACAATATGTCTAATAAAAATACATCACATAGCAAGGCACATGAAAGTGCCCACAGAAACCTAAGGAAGTCTAAGTTGTACTGCATTTGTTGCTGTTTAACTCTACTGCACAGAGTTCACTTTTTTAAGCCAGAAGGGTTCTGCACAAGGAGCTTAAAATGCATCACCTCAGATACTTACTTTGCACAAACAACCTTAAGAAATCACTGTAGTGGTCAGGGAACTGATACTGGAGAAGGTTAGTCCAATGCTTGCAGAAGATATTAAATGGCATCAAAATATCTTCTTCAGGTTCCAGGCCACATGCATTGAGGGCCAAGTGAATGGACTCCAGGAGCTGGGTGCGCTCCGAGAGAGGCGGCTTGGCCACGCTCAACCACTGCGTGAGGTCAAACTAGAACAGAGCACAGGGAGCATTCGCAAGCACAAGATTTGACAGCCACAACACTTCTGGGAGAAGGGAGAAATCGCCAGGGAAATAAAATCATGACATTTTTATGTGTTTAAGAAAACCCTCATGAATGTGCATCTTGTTAGCCCTAGCTCCAAACCTCACTCTCCAAAGGCTATGATTTAGCATACCGCAGAAGTCCCTAGATTTATTAAACAGCCCTTGGCAGGGGGGCTCAGATTAATAAAGATGCATCTGAGTTTCCACACAAGCATTAAACTGGACCTGATGTCCATAGTCCATAAATTTTTAGATGGAGGAGCAAAGCTTTCGCAGCCTCTTGAGCAGCTGCTCAGACCTCGGTCAGCAGGGACAATGCTGGCCACTGTCACCATGGACAGCTCAGAGTCCTGCCCAGGACAGACTCTCTGCTGCTTCCAGCTGTCACCCTGTAACTAAAGAGGAGAATCAGAGCAGTATCAAAGGCCAAGTGTTACACTAATTTTTCCACTGGCAGTATCATGAGTAACACGATATGTGTAAATCACTTGCTATTACCTAATTCAGTTTTAAGACAGGCAGGAAGGACGTGGGTGCCAAAAAGAGCTGGCAAATGCAGACACTGTTCCAAATTTTGTTATAAGATACCTGGCATTCACTGGCTACTGTGATGAATGTCGCTGCAGAGATAATCAGGCAGAAGAAGCCATCAAGAGATGGTTTTAATTTCAGCACTAAGCCCTGGGAAGCACATACTGATACTATGTGTGCTAGAAAAGGCTATTTAAGCTATTCTCTTTTGACTCCAGCACCTCTTGATCTTAAATTACTATTCAGTATGACCAACACAGCTCTACAGAACCGGTCAATGCTATTTTAAAATACCAGATTTGCACTTCTTTCCTCTTTAGCCCAAAGACAAGGTCTTCAGGGGAAGAACACCCACAGACCAGACTTTACCTTTGTCAGCAGCATGAAGACAACATCACTATTATCCTCACTCAGAAAGGCCACAACTTTTTCGTATAAAGTCACAAATTCACTGGGAGAGGCAACAGGAGTGAAGTAAGGAGAAAGGAGAGTACAAAGCCTTCGATTCTGCAGGATTGTCTGGAGCAAACGCTTGCACTCTGATTTGGTCCCACTGATGAACACCTGAGAAAAGTGGGAATGGTGGAAAATATAACAGCCAAATATGAGCCAACTGGGAAATACATCTCTTAAGCTAGTTGTTTCGACAGTCACAGTTTTGGTCCTTTTATAAAAAGGGAAGATTTTCTCAAAAACAAAACACTGTATGAGATTAACATCAGCTAAATGCTGTTGGTCCACAAGATATAACACAAAATAAACACATCTCCCTAGCACATTTTAAAACAGCATTTATGATCACAAATGTTGCCTGGAAATACCATTTTTTTCTGATGGAATAGTACAAGAAAATGAATCCTGATCTGACCAGCCGTGCTTGATAATAGGAAAAATTTAACTGAACTACAGCTCTGAAGAACTTCTCATCACTTCAGCTGTTAGAGGTGCTCAAGGACAGCTGCACATGGAAATAAGCTGCATCTAAGATAAAAATAAGGATCTTGACCCAAAGCAGAGGCTAATGATTTTTCTCAGTGCACAAACACAGCAAACATTATCACCACCAACAAGCACTTATCTTCTTTTCCAGCAAACTTCTGGTATAACTCACTACACAGAGAACACTGCAAGGCTGTAGAAGAAAACGTCTAAATACTGAAGTTGACAAGATGTACATCAACCAGAAAGCGACAAGTAAAAGCAAAGTCTATGCTGAAACACACTTCTATGAACTGAAAGTATCCAAACCCTAGTTATCTGCCAAACTCTAGCATTTAACTAGCACAATGACAATTTATTAACATTAGGCAGGCACCTCAGATCAAGTTTTTATTTTGCTTAAATGCAAGCCTTGCCTTTCCTGAAGACTGTGCATATTACACAATTAGTTGAAAAGAAAATGGGATAGAAGCTTAGAAATTAACTTTCAGGCTTCTGAACATGTTAGACCTCCCAATGTCAGCAAGCAATTTGAATAAGAATAGGCATCCAAAAATCAAATTTTAAAAACTTAGAAAAATATTTTCATATTGAAAAAGTAAACTCACTTGGCCCAGAATCTCAATGCAGGACGTGAAGAACTGTCTTGTGGGAGGATTGCGTTGAGTTTCATCACACACATATTCTACCAGTGTAAAAAACAAGCCAATTCCAACTTTCTTGATTGCAGGCATAGGCTGCACCTTGTAGATATTTATGAGGGCCCTAAAAAAATTAGGTTAAAAAGGCAAATTAGATTTACACACAGAGAATAACCTGTGACAATAAAGAAAGGTTTCTTGCCAATATATAGCCTTGAGATGGGTATTTGTGATATCCCCTGAGTATCCCTCCTTCTCATATCCAGGCTGAAAAGTCACAGATTTAGCTCATGTAATTTTGCTGCCTGAAATGGATACTCCCAAACCTTAGCAAGTCTCTATAACCACAGTCAGAAAGTGAACACTGAAAGACTTCCACAGCAGAGTTCCACTGGATTATTTCTCCCTCTAATCAAGTAATCATCATATTCTGATGGCATCTCAACTACCTTTGTATTGCAAGAAAAATTACCTCATTTTATTTCACAGGCTCAACAATAAAAGAATTAAAACAGAATCAATCTTTTCTTGTGTATTGCCAAGTAAATGTTTTGTTGAGATTAAATCCCTGTCTCCACTGAGTCTGAATTAAAAGAGCTGAAGAAGATGCAGTTTCACAGATGTAAATCCCAAGGACTAGTTCATCCACAGAATTTTTCAAATCAACGATCAAGAATGAACAAGTAGAAGTAGTAAGTAAATCCTTTTACTTGTACAATCATTACACTCTGTAGCAAACCAGCTACACTAAGAGAATCCCAGCAGAAATTTGGAAAATTGAGAATGAAGTTGCAAAAGTGGACCTCTGGAAAGAACTGTAAAAGATCTTCAAGTGAGCAAGAGGGCCTTGGATGACCCCATTTTATTCACACTCCCTAAAAGAGTGGTATTATCTAGCCTGCTTCCACTGCAACATTTTGTTTCACAAATTGAAAAACTACTTCAAATTATAGCACTCTATTAAAGAATTATGCTCTGCACTATAATACAGAAAAACCCATAGAGAGTCATACTGGAATCATGTAATTTAGCCTATAGCTGAGACAGCTGTGGTACAAGTTTCCCACTTCCTGAAGTTTAGCACAGCATCCGTGTCATGACTCAGTGTGCTTTTACAGGATTAGGAAGGCTGTTATAAGGCACAGAACAATAAAAAGAAGTAGAAAACAATAAACAGAAGTACAACACAATAGTGTGTGCCCTGTTGAGCCTCAGTGACCCTCTGATAATAAGAAATACTCCTTTAGAGGTCTCAGGATTGTTGGCCCAAGCTGACAAGCATGAGGGAAAACACATGAACAGATTCCACATTTTAACTCCAACATACCAAAATGGAAATACAAACACCCCTGCCCAGAGCAGTGTCTGAACAACCTACGTTATGAAATTCTCCACGTGAACAGCTGCTTCCACAACACCCAGAGAAGGTGGCTTCATGGCTTCTGCCTGCAGTTGTCTCACTTCTTTGCGCAAAGCATGAAGCTGCTGGCTCACTGCTTCATTTTTGTGCTTCCCTTCAAACTAAATGACAAAAGGACACATACTCATTTCAGAATTAACACGGTTTTGCTAAAACTCTTCCATGTTGCAGCTATTCGTAAAAACAAAGCACAGTCCAGTCAGTCAGAGAACTCTGAATTTGGATGGTTTTCCCCCTGAGAGCTTTGATCAGATTCAGTACATTGTGCCCAAGCACACATCTTTGGACATGTTCCTAATTAATTATCATACACACTAATATAATTCATGTCTTTTATCTAAGGCTTTTAATCCACAGGGACTAAAACTTAGAGGGGATCAAAAAATTCATTTACTAAGCAACATCTTTAAACATTTTCATGCTTCTATTCCTATCAGCAGGCAAATTCCCACATCCATACACTGGGAAGCAGTTTAGAATGGATACCATGAGCAAAAAAAATCATGCAACAACTTATTCTTCAGCTCTTGATCTGCTTCTCCTTCTGAGCATTACACATGAGGTGTTTCAGATCACTAAGATGTCTGTGGATTTATTTGGTCACACACTACCATTTTTACAGTAATTCAGCCATTTCACACTCATCCTCTATGTCCAACAGCCCCAAAACAGAGGTGATGCCGTGCCTCTAACCTGGATGGTGAGCTGAGCTGCTCCCTGGCAGCCTTTATTTGAAGTTCCCCTGCACTCCAGGTGGAGAGTGATCTGCTCCTCCCTGTTGACATACAGCTTAGGCACCGTGTCCAGTATCTCACTGTTCAGAGCAACATGCTGAGACTCCCAGAGAGCTGCAGTTCTGAAAGGCATTTATTAATAAAATTACCACAATCTTTCCCGGAAACGGCAAGGCTAAGATTTTATAAGCAACAGAGGAGACTTCAATTTGATGTGCTGTACAAAGACTCATGACACCTTCCTGGAAAACATAAAAGGTTATTAAATGAAATTGAGCTAAAACTTCAAAGTAATAGCACTTCAAAGTAATAAAAAAAACAGGTTCATAAGAACAAAAATACTCAAGTATGTGTGAGTTCTTTTGAATTACTTTAGATGACAACCTGGAAGGACACTAAACAGAATAATCTCTGTAGGAAACGTAATTTTCCACCAGACAAAAAAAAAAAAAAGCTGGAGTGTGATGATTCAGTCAGAAGGGGGAAAAAAAGAAAGAAAAAAGAGAACCCAAGTAAAATTAATGCTGGAATTGTTTAGACACAGCCTCTCGTGGGCTTAGTAGTTTTTGTTCTGGTTCATAATATCGTTATTAAATGACTACAATGAGTAAGAATGACTACAGATTGACCAATTGTGATTGAAAACAATTCAGCTGGATATCTGAGTAGGAATATTAAAAACAGAAAGTCTCTTTCATTCGCAAAGCTAGCAGAACCAGAAATCAGATTTCTCTCCTGGGTGCTTCATATTGCAACTACTACATCAGTGCCAAAGGGTTAAATAACTCGTTGTCAACAAATCTAACCTAAAAGGAGGCTTTATTTCAGGAAATATGACAAATGAGAAAAGAAGTTAGATGCTGTCTGAGGTAATCTCGGTCACTAGATAAGACTTGTGCACTCTTATCTCAGTTGAAGAAGTAGAATAACAACATGATAGACCAGAAGAAAGATAGAACAAATGGGACAAGAAGCAGAAATCAAGTATTGACAGTCTTGTGCCAACACCACAAATGAGGCTGCTGTGAAGGGCATCTTCAGGAAGAAATTGTTCCCTCTGAGGGTGCTGAGGCCCTGGCACAGGTTGCCCAGAGCAGCTGTGGCTGCCCCAGGATCCCTGGAAGTGTTGGACATTGGGGCTTGGAGCACCCTGGGATAGTGGAAGGTGTCCCTGCTCACAGCACGGGGTGGAATGGGGTGAGCTTTAAGGTGCCTCCCAACCCAAACCATTCAGAGACTCCATGATCATTTTAAGGCACTGCTGGACACACTGCTGAGGCACAAGGAACACAGACATGACTCACCTGGCGTGTTGCTGCAAGATGTTCAGGTCCGTGCGCATGAGCTGGATTGCATCTTTCTGACTCACGAGACTGGCAGAGGAAATCACTGGCACAGGAGCCTTCATCGTCTGCAGTGGCAGAGGGGGCTTGGGAGTATCAAACTTCTTCAAATTATTCATGATCCTCACTTTGGCTACAAAAAAAAAGGAGAAACAAGTTTGGTCAATAAGAAAACTAGGAGAAGCTGAACAAAAACATTTGTTTGCATGAAGCATTTTTAACTGTGGACAAATATTTCTCAGGATTCCCCCTTTTAAAAAGAAAAAAAAAAAATCACTCGACTAATCTTCCTATTTTTGCCAAAGTTTATTTCACACAGCTAATTTTCATGACCAGCTCTTCCATCACACAAAGATTAGGATCAAAAGACCCAATGGTTTCCTTGTTTTCCCCAAACACTCCTATCTTCCGGTTTTCCTGTCACCCCATTTATTTTACTCGTCTGACAGAGGCTCCCAACACAAAA
>NW_008240031.1:2620299-2629001 GCF_000691975.1 Corvus brachyrhynchos | reverse complement strand
TTTAGTCTTGTCAGTGCCAATTCCTCCTCAAAGCACAGCCTCTCTCCGGGTCTGCCCTCTCCTCCTGCTGATTTGCATTCAGTTTCTTTGTCCAAACAGTGCCACTTCACCTATGGAACTATTCCAGTTCCCTTCTATTCCCTCACTCCTTCCCCTTCTTTGGATCAGCCCCAAATCCAATCTCACCACGTCCTTAATATACCAGTCATGACTATCACCCCTTCTGTGCTAGAACAGCACTTTTACCACACCAAAATTCCAGGGAAACACACTGGGAAAAACAACACTAAACAGAAAACAAACAAACAAAACAAAACTTAAAAAAAACAAAACAGAGAAAATATGTTTTCAGGTACAGCTGGTTTTACCTTTGCTTGTACCTGTCGCTGTCTGAACTTTGGGAAAATGTCTGGAGCATGCTCTGTGCAGAGGAATTTTTGGGGAGCTTGCCCATGAAGCCCTAGCTCTGCTCTGTGACATGGCAAACTTGAAGCCAAAAAGCATCAATGTTAGCCTCTCACACAAGAATCTTAGTGAGAAAACTGTAACAACTTCAAGGAAAATACTGTACCCATAGAAAACAAACCATATTAATAACTTTATTGACAGGCATCATCAAGCTCCTAAAGGAACCAAGGCTTTGACATCCCAGTAAGTCTTTAAGGCACAGTTTCCATAACAGTATTTTCATCTCTTACCTGACAAAGGATTGGTGAAATCTGTTTGCCCTGCAGAAGCACAGGTTGTATGGGACTCAAGCTGAACCTGCAGCCAAAGGTTCAGAGCTTCCTGAAACTCATGGTGTATGAGTTCCACATTGACATACTCCATCCACAGATCCTGAAGCACAAAATAATTAAATTATCATCCCCATTTTGATCATGTATCATGTGCTGTCCACCCATCCTAGGACCTGGGGAACTAAAGCAAATAAATAAAAATATACCCTGCAGTTTTAAGTCACATGAAATTTATTATTAAGGGCAAAAAATCTAAAATTAAAAGAAAAACTGAACACTTTTTATTACATATATAGATATCGACTGAAAAGCACTTGTGACACTTAGAGATGAAATCTAACACATGGTATAATTTCTGATAAATAAGAGGCAAGGGGAAAGAGAGATTACTAAAAATCTGTTCCTAAAAAGGGAATACAAGAGACCAAGATAGTTTAAAAGATCATGGCATGATTAACTGCAGCCAGGCTAAGGCAGGCTGTATTTCCAGCAGTCACATACACTGTAGGAGAGAAAACAAAGCAAGCATAAGGAAATGCCCTTCCAAAATCTCCCCTCTTGCAGGGTTTTGCTTATACTAAGTCTTTAGTCTTCAAGAACAGAATAATACACACTCACTAACTTATATTTGAACCTTTGACATTTTACAGACTACCAACACAAGCACGTTTTGGCTTCCAGTCATTTGTTATTTAAAGTTACAAATTAAATTACCCTCTAATACTAATTACAGAGCAGTACAGAAAAAGTACTGTGCTGCAAGAAATGACAGATATGCAAGAAATTTACATCTGAGTCCTCTTTCAAACATAAAGGAAGGCAGTTTGGGATAGCACAGGGTTTTAGGAAAAAGGTTAGAGCCATGAAGGTATCATACATGCTGTATGTGTATTAAAGACCAGTGACACAAGTCACCCACTGACTTCAAGGACTCATTTTAGCAAGTAGATTTCAGATTGTCAGTGTTATTAGCAACTCACCTGTTGATTCTGCATGACTTTAGCAAGTCTGTGTGCATCATACTGCTTTGGTAAAGAGGGAATGTATGTATCTCCTTTCTGGAAACTCTCTTCTTCCAGCCACAAAATTAAAACATTACAAAGCCTGAGGGAAGAAAAAAAAGGGAAAAAAAGGAAAAAATATAAAATTAGTGTGAGTTTGATTGTTCTAAGGTTTAGAATTAAGGCAACAAATAATGCTACAAGGTAACATGGTTAAAAACAGGTACTTCAGGTGCTTTTTCACTCGTTTACTGTCAAGTTAAACACCAGCGGTGGAAAGAAGCTTCTTAGAGAAGTATGAACAGCAACAACAAAGGTAATAGGACAAATTCTGAAAAAGAAAACATTTATGCAAACTAGCATAAGACCCAGGACTGACTGTCTCTTATGTCAAGAAGTATCACCACAACCCCACTCAAAAGACCAAAGCAATAAACAGATTACATGTGAGCAAGATTGGCTTCTCACCCCACAACCTCTCTGCAGTGCCCGCTCCAAAAAGTCATGCCTGAGTTAAGCCACATCTTTTAATTTCTTTTCAGAGTCTCAATCATGGCTAGTTCATTCTCATTTCCTCCTCTGTTAAAATTGTAACATAAATACACCTTTTTCTTCAGCTGACATCATTCCACCCACGGGTACCATTTTCACTATCACACCGTCCAAGCCTTCCTGACAAGGAAGGAGTAGAATGCCATTAAATCTTCACACTGTGGTATTAAATATCGCTAGCAAACTCCTGCTTCCTTCATCAGTGTCACTGGTGAAAAAATGGAAGTACACCAGTTCCAAGAATCAGCCCCTATAAACCCTACCAATAATTTCGCTCCTGTCTAGGAAACTAGACAGGTCATTAAACTTCCTGAGCATAAGATTTATTTGGGTGTAGAGCAGTCTGGCTCTCTGTTGGAGTGGGAAACATTTTTTAAATGAAAGACTGAAAATATTAATCAAGTTCACCCAGTGAGCATCTCTGGATTATTTTTCACAGGCAACCAGGTGGGATTTATGATCCCCCTTGTTTGTTTGTACAGTACCTACTGATTGCTGAGGGGAGCACTGAGCAGGAGCTCAGATTCCACACATCCAGGGTCCCTGAACAAGGGACTCTCTTCAAATCATCTTTTCAACTAGCTCCTGGGAATATTCACATACTGCCTCAAGTTTAGTGTGCATGAGGTATAGACAGCTCTTAGGAGCTACCATCCCTCAAAAAAGTGGGCATTCAGCAGCTGAGTGGCAGTGAGTGACTGTGTCCCTCTCTTTAGCCTACTCCAAGACAAAAAGGGAGTCTTGTGGCGAGGTTTTGGTAAGCAGATTTACCATTTTTCAGGTGGCACAGAAGACACTTGAGAGAACTCACCTTTAGGCTGCTAACTAAGTAAACTGCACTGAACCATGTGCTGAAGTCCCCAGTAAATTTCCTGATGAAGTAATCTTACTCAGACCAATTCAGGTCCTGGTCTGTGACAAACATGCATACACACCAAGTAGCCTTTTACATTTATAGCTAGTGATGTACATGCGAGTAGCAGATATGCCTAAATAATAAATATTTTGCCAGCATGGGGCTACCATTCATTAAAAAGCAAAGCTTTTTCCCTAAGGGGAGTGACAAATCTATCAATAATGTTTTATTTTTAGAAGACCAGCCCCCTCTCAAACAAGTTGTGCAAACAGAAGAATGGATTTGAGCACACCCATGCACTTGGGGACATGGGTTAGTGGCAGCCTTGACAATGCTGGGTTAAATACTGGACTTGATCTTGGAAGGCTTTTTCAACCTGAATGGTTCTGTGATTTCATGCTTTTAGTAAGTGCCTGCAGTACATCTAAGGTCACATCCCTTCATTCCTCACACAGCTACAACTACGCTGTAGCAGTTACTCAGGCAGTTGCATTGATTAAGATGGAACTGGGCAGGCTTTTTTTACCTGACAAGTTCCTTATGCAGCTCAGGTGAAGTCAGGTAATCAGGTGAGCAGCTGGCCTTCTCTGGTGACCTCTCACTGCCCTCAGGACTCTCCACTCTCAGTGCTTTACTGGCAGCATGGTGGAAGTCTGCTACCTCTGTCAGCCGCTGCTTCATCTCAGTCAGCAAGTTAACATGAGCTGCACTCTGGAAAAAGCGTCTTCCAATACAGCCACCTACAGGTAATCTAAAAATGAACAAAAAAGCACAACTAAGTCTTGTTGCAAATGTCAAATCAGCATCTCTGCAGATAAATTGGCTCACCATAGAAGCTGCTGGTACCCACTGCTTTCAGGTTCAGTCAGTGTAACGCACTTACTTTCACTTTCTTCTGTGCACTTAATGAGTGCTTGCTAGCTGCTGGAGCAGGTCAGACTCACCCATACTGTGGTCCTGGTCGGTGAAGGTACAGGAGGAAGAACTTCTGCCAGATCAGAGGCATGAGAGGGTGATCTGCAGGGGTAGCAAGGGCCTGGTGAGCCCAGCGGTAAATCATGAGCCTCTGAAGGGAAGGGACGATGGGCAGCTTCAGCTGGGTCTGGGCTTTCTGCAGAAACAACATTTCCAGACAAGTGTGGTGCTGTAACAGGCTGTCACAGGCTAACTGAGCGGATTAACACAGCGTGAACGCTTGGTAATTACAGAGGAGAAAACTTTGGAAGCCGTCACATATCTGCTATGGGCCTTGAAGGATGAGCTGCCCATCTCACAGTTACGTTGGAGAGCAGACCTACACCTCTGATGTTTACAAAAACCCAGCATGATGGCTCTGACACCAGGCCAACATATGGGCCACTGGTGTTAATTACAGTTAATTACTGTTCTTCCTCACAGAAGTAGATGTCCCTGGTTTAGATCTCCAGCGTGCTACTTTTAGCTTTTTCCAGATTACATGTAATATACCTCTAGTGAAAATTCTAAATGCAAAGTATAACTAATGTGAAGAAAGGACACAGAAGCAAAAGCAGAACAAAGACAACGCAATGAGTAGCAGCACCCCATTTCAGCAACACCACAAATCCAGTAAATCATTGAACAGTCCCACTCCAAGCTCCCCTGGACTGTGCCTGAAGCAGGGGAATGGGAGGCTCTTCTGAGTTCCCAAGTCTCAGAGCAGACCCTGGCACTCCCTCATCCCCTACACCAGACTTCTGGCATCCTTTTCCACACACTGCCCACACCCGATTTGTTTTCCAGCTGAATCAAGCCATGCAAGCTAAAGAACAAATGTTTTCCAAACCAGCTCCAAGGATGCAAGACATGTACTGGACACGGCCCAAACAAACCTATTTTCACACAGCTACCTCCTTCATTAAAACACACTGAAACAGCTGAGACGAAGGATGGGCCAAAAGTTACACTTTGAGAATGGACAGTTTTGGTTTTCACTTGCTTCACTCCAGAATTTATAACTGAATTTGGGCAAAGAAGCTGGAAAATGCTGCAATGTGGCCTGAAGTAGAGCTGATTAAGTGCCTTCTTAAAGGAGAGACCTGAACAGTTTTGAAAGCCTTGGAAAATAATTCAGAAAACAGAGAAAAGTAAAGGCCAGTCTCCTGTAAATTCATGTCATCTGAGAAATCATCTGTTTGAAATACAGACATGTTTTCCCATCTGAAAAATAAGCACTCCCCATATCAGGGGATAAATCCACTGAAGCTTGTGAGGCATTTAGATGACCCAGAAACTCATGTAAAAGCACAAATTAGTTTTCTGTAAATATTGATACAGTAAAATCAGATATTTCCATGGTAGCTTTTAAACATAGAAGAACTCAATCATACTCAAAATGTAAAAGAAAATTTCCCTGAGGTACATTTTCTCCTGCACAGCCAAGTAAAGCATTATTTATGCTTTTATCCTGGTAAGAAAGTAGTACATAAGAAAAAAAACTAAATGACACAAGGGAACCCTTTTCCCCAGCAGTCCTCTCCAATAAAATAATAAAAAGGGATGAACAGTTCTCTCACCTTCAAAGCTTGATCAGGAGTTAAAGCATTGATAACCAGCTCCCCCTCCACAACTCTGCGAAGCTGTGAATCTTCTTCAAATATTGACTCCACATTTAACACCGTCCATGCAAACCAGACCTGGACAACCCAGAAATAAGAGAAATATTGGTAACAAAATGGCAGGGGGCAGCATCAGGAAGCTTGATGCTCTCTTAAGAGGAATAGGTGTTTGACAGATTCTCACTGCAGAGTTGCAAAAAACAGTATCACATCTCAACAACAAAACCTCTTTACCCTTAAATTCAAACTTCCCCTTCGTACAATCTTGGGAAAGAAGGGGAAAACCAGAGAAAACTGACAGAACTACCCAGAGAGTCTCTGTAAAACAAGATCTCCTCTCTTCCACCTGCGCTACACATCTCTGTCTGGGGTACTGCAAGGGTTTTTTCCCTTTTTGCTTGAATAAGGAGCTCACTTAAGCAGAGAGAAAGCAGCTGGAATTCAAAACACTTATCAGATAAAGACTGATCTAATAGAAAAGTCTGGCTTTACAGATTTTGTCTTCTTAAACAGATCAAGAATAATACCAGATTAGAAGAAAATTTAACTATCCAATCCTATTATATGAATTCTTGGATGCAGATTAGACAAAACTCTCCCCATGTAAAATATCCGTGTTCCTTTTAGTGCAACAAACCCACAGTATTCTCTTAGGCTAAAGTAGGATTTCCTTGCAAGAAAACTCTGGGATAGGAAGAAAAAGTGACCAAGAAAGAGATCTTAAAAAAAAAAAAGATCCCTAGACCAGTATGCTGCTTTTCCCATCACACAACACCATCATGGCACTCACCTGAGAGGAGTTGGCATTGCCCTCCACAAAGGATGGTGTGACATTGCCTGCCACGATCCAGCTGACGAGAGAAGACAGCAGACCCTTGTCACAGTGATAGCCCAAAGCGTTCTGCATAAAACAGAAAACATCTGGGGTTTTTTTTGTGAGCAGGTGATTTAGAAGCTACAGGTGCATCACTCAATCTTCATCCAGGTTCCTTTCCACTTCCTGTTGCTACTTTCCAACCTCAGCTCAGCCAGGCACCACTGCTTGGACTGTCTTTTTCAGTGAAAACATCCCATTACAGTGACAGTGTCTGGTTTTTCAGAAGAAGCTCCATTTTTGTTCTAAACAACCAAATATTTGAAATGCAAAAAAGACAAACTACAACAGAACTCATATGAATCAAAATTGTATAGTAAATTGGTTTCATTAATAATTATTATCATTATTATTAAAATATCAGACATTTCATTAATTTTGACCCACTCAGTAACAAATCAGATAACCCCATCATCACTCATCATCACGACTGGTTGTCCAGAGAAGTTGTGGCTGCCTCATCCCTGGAAGTGCTGAAGATTAGGCTGGACAGTGCTTGGAGCAACCTGGTCTAGGTTTCCCTGGAAGGTGGCCCTGCCCATAGCAGGAGTGGAACTGGATGGGCTGTAAAGGTCCCTCCCAACCCAAACCATTCTAGGATTTCACAGCCGTTCTTGTTGCACTTCAGGAAAATACATTCACCTCAAAATCAGACTGTGCAACACACGAACTGACCATTTACTCAACAGCCACACCAAAACACCACAGCTATTTACCTTGTGCTGCTGGTAAAGCAGCTTTTGCACACAGTCCTCTTGGCTGTACTGAAAAGCAGCTTTGCACAAGTCATCCAGCAGGCAGAGCGTGGCGCGGTCCCTGTGCCACAGCTGCTGGCTGGTAAGGACCTGCACCCAGAACTCCAGGACTGCAGCTGGCCCCACTCCGTTTGGCTGGTCACTTAGAAAGATGTGAGTCTGACAAATTAAAAGGTAAAATTAGTCAACAGATTGCAGCTTTGAGTAAAGCTTAAGAATTTATTGGAGAACTGTATGACTTGCTTGAGGCTGTGGGCCAATCCTTAAATTAAATAATTTACAACAACAGTCTCTATATCCAAGTAAGGACAGCTTTGTCATCTTCAGCCTCCAATTTTCTGCAGATTCTGAAGTCTGAAGAGCAAAGGACCTTGTGCAATCAGCAAAAACAGACACAGAAGCCTTAAGCAGGACCCCTGCAGGCATAAATAGCACCTATTTCTAAAGTCCAGCCTGCTGTTTCTGCAAAAGGACTTCCCAGAGTAGGTGTGTGTTGGAACCCTGGGTTCTGAGAATTTCAGCCTGTCAGTGCTCAGAGGCAGTGATCCTCAGAAGTACACTGTACTCCATCCAAAACCCTGGGAAAAGTTTCCCAAATTGTGTGATAACACTGAGGTTATTGCTGTGTAATTAAAAGTCTTATCACTGGGTGAAATATGTAGAAATGTAGAAAATTAGGTTTAGGGGATATAGGTGATAATAGGTTACAATATGGAGGATTTTGGGTGTGGATTTGTCTTCTTTCTCCTTCTTCTTCACAAATCTGAGTGCTCTGTCATTGGGTCAAAAGTTCCGCACTGCAGAACATGAAAGGTTAGTAACTGGGTTGTAAGTAAAAACATATTACTTAGCATTTCATAATTGGTTAATTTAGACTTTAAAAAACCTTGGAAATGAGAACTCACAGCCATTTTCCACCCTGCCAACCAAGAGGCACACACTGTGCAGCTGTATTACTGCTAAGATGTAATAAACAACTAAGACCAAACAAGAGTTCTTGATCTTCTGCATCTTAATTCTAACTCTGAGTAAAAGAACTCGAGATACAAAAACAGAAGAAAAATAATAGGTCTGTTTCCATTGCCCCCCTCTAGTCTTGGAGAGCTTTGGGTTTTGACCTCTCTGAGCTTAAAAAAATACTACTGCTCCCTCACTCAGGAACATTTTTCCATTCCAGAGCCCACATTAATGGCCAAAAGCAAAGCTTTCAAACATTAATGTATCTGCTGCATTCCTCAAATAACACAAACAAGAAAGTAGTGCTGCATATTACATTCCCGTTTTTAAACAGTTTTGACCTGGTATTGGGATATGAATTTTCCAAGAAGTCTGACAGGCAAATATTGTT
>NW_008240031.1:2617272-2620243 GCF_000691975.1 Corvus brachyrhynchos | reverse complement strand
GGAGAATTTCAGGAAACCAAGCCCAACTACTAATATTTGATACCAGGTACTCTGTGACTGAACTGCCAGGTTTAGTATCCTTTCTAACCTTTAACACTAGCTCAGTCAAATAAGCCTGCTTTTAAACACTCTCCCCTCCTTTACTTTTTTAAATAATCTTTTTACCTGTATCATACTACTGAGCAGCTTAACGTTTTCTCCATACTTCACTCCTGTCAAGTGCTGTGTCACTTTATGGGTAACCTGCTGGGTCACTCCTTGAGGGACTCCACTATCCAGATGAAGGAACAGTTCAACGTAAGATAAAAACCTAGGGATGTCAACAAACGAAATTAAAATATCTCCTACTGAATAATAAATAGAAAACCTGCTTCCAGAGAATTTTAAACCAGCTCAATAGCACCAGTGAGATACATATAGAAAGGCTTTGATTCACAACCACAGCGCAGATTTAATTGCTCCAGTTTAGCAATACAATGGGCACAGTATGAACATTTCACAGCAGACTGTAATTCAAGGCAGCTCATCAGGACTAAACACAGTTCTTGATCTACATCAGCACCCAAATCTTACTCAGGATTTGTCTGAGAGACTGTCAGGCGGTCTAAACCAAAACATTATGATTAACTTCCGCTGCAACTATTAATAAATTAAGTAAATAAATATATAAAATTTTTAAAAGAACATATTATGAACATATCATGCTTACTGTTCATTCTTCAGGAGGTAATACTGGCAAGAATAAAACATGGGTAAAATTTTATCCAGCACATGGACTACTGTTCTCAGATGTCTATTCTGGACAAGTACACCCAAAAGAGGGATCCCTTCAGCACAGAACTTCTCAATGCTGTCAGAAAACAAACAAAAATAAAATTAAGAAAAAAACATTGATTTTCAGCAGAAAGGAGGACAAGGTTTTGATTTCATTTTTATGAACTGAGATGTAAATACATTTATAACTTTACACTTTATTTTGAAAACCTAAGTAGCTAAATCCAGAGGTTTTTTCTTCAGCTGCAGGAGTCACTCAATCGCTGAGTAATTTTCTTAGTATTTCCTTCTCAAATATTTGCTAAGTATCTCCTTCCTTCACAAATTCTCTTCCAGGCATCAGTGTCCTGTCTTCCAAAACTCACTGGAGATGCAAGTCTTCATCAAGTTTCTATCACTTTAAAGCTCACTGTTCTTGCCTAACCTGGACAACTTGCCTCCCTCTCCAGGGAAAGGGAGAGCCAAAGGCCAAACACAGAAGGTGCACTGGAACAGACTAAAGAGATTCTTCGGTTTTTTATTCCATGCTCAAAGTTATAGAAAAATTTCCACTCTCAACCCAAAATACCTTCATATCAGTCTCAAACTACTCCAGTGCTTGGAAGTATCTATGACACAATCTTACCCTCAAGCCATGGCTTTCTTGGGTAAGGAGAAGAAAGCCCAGATAATTTTTCATTTAAAGAGTAACATAATATTATATGTAGAAAACAAGTTACTGAAAATTTTGAATAGTATAACGCATAACTAAAGAGATCACAGAGTCAAGGAAAAAAGTTCTGGTGAGAATTGATCAAATTTTGTGTGGCTCTGTACCTTAATCAACAAGTACATTTGAATACATCCAAAAGCCTTACTTACAAATTTGCTAAAAGCACTGGAAAAGACTGTGTTGGAACACAATCATGGCTAAGAGGTTCACTGCTCTTACAATGCTCTTTATTTACCATTCCCAGAGTGAGTGGGTTTTTTCTCCTCCCTATTTTCTGAATGCTGTTCTGCCCTAATAAAAGAAATGACCTCCAGAACAACCCTTTCAGTAAGTGTGGTTCAAAGCTACTCCTGTCCAGAGAAATTACGTTAACCCCTAGTTTCAGTCCTATTTCTTATGACCCTAAAGTGCAGAAGGCAAAAAATACTGTTAGTAAAATAAATAGCAAGTTGTTTGAAATAATTCAGGAAGAATTTCTTCACAGAAAGGACTATTAAGCAGTGGAACAGCTGTCAAGGGAGGCAGTGGATTCCCCATCCCTGAAGGTGTCTAAGGAATGACTGGACATGGCACTCAGTGCTCTGGACTGGGTGACAAAGTGGGGATTGGTCACAGGTTGGACTCAATGACCTTGGAGGTCTTTTCCAACCTAAGTGATTCTGGGATTCTGTGCAACTACAGTCACAGAAGCACAGAGTATGGGGGTTGCAAGAGACCTTGAGATTATCCAGTCCAAACCCCTCCAAGGCAGGGTCACCCAGAGCAAGAGACAAAGGAACGAGTTCAGGTGGGTTTGGAATGTCTACAGAGAGAGAGAATCCATGACCTCCATGGGCAGCTGTTTCAGCTCTCTGCCATCCTCAATGCAAAGAAGTTCTTCCCCATGCTGAGCTGAAACTTCTTGTGTTTTAGTTGTGGCCATTGCTCCTCATGCAGTTGCTGGACACCACTGAAAAGAGTCCAGCACCATTCTCTGGACACCCCTTTGAGATGGCTATCTCCATTAAAGAGATCCCCCTCTCATTCTTCTCTTCTCCAGACTAACCAGGCCCAGCTCCTCCTCATCAGAGATGCTGTCCCTGACAAGCTGCTTGATCCCTTGCATCACAAGTCCTTCGCTCTTTAAACATGCACAGAGTTGTTAACAACCCTCAGCTAAGCATTAAAGAGGCTGCTCAGTCCCTGGGGCCATCCACCCAAGGCAAACACCCAGAAAGCCCTCACCTGTGCCCCAGGGTGGTCATTGCCAGTGCCAGGTAGCAGCCGATGGGGATGTTTGCCTTCACAGCCTTGAGCAGGGGGTGCAGCATGACCGACTCGGCCGTGTCCAGCGCAGTGTCGTACACGGGGACAGCCAGCCCACTCTGCTGCACCCCACGGTCATTCCTGTGCAGCTTCAGCCTCAAAATCAAACTCCATGCCCACTGATTGAAGGAAGTCTCTGGTGTTTCCCCGTAGCGAACGATGCTGGCCCAGGAGGAGACC
>NW_008240031.1:2606267-2617251 GCF_000691975.1 Corvus brachyrhynchos | reverse complement strand
GAGAGGAAGCACAGCTGTGACACAGCACGTGTGGCACTGGTCTGGGACTTGGCCCATGGAAAGGGAACTGGATGACCTTTGGGGTCCCTTCCAACCCAAATCTTTTAGGATTAGACTAACAGCAATCATTTTCTAGACATACCATGTAGTTTATCTAAACACTCTTCCTGTGGCCTCGATTTCTACCTCCCTCTCCTACCCCCCATCCCTTCAGATAAAGGCTATCGACTTACACTGTCTGCTTAAATTTTTCCAAGCTAGATGTTGACCTTGAATTAAATTTTAATTTTAATACAGGAAAAAAAATAAAAAGCCAGACACAACCTTCCATAATGCTTAAAACATTTAAGACTGCTAGTGAAAGGAAACATAAAAAAACCTATGCAAAAACACTATCTGTCAACAAAAAGCCTAAAACCTGGCAGCCTGTCCCTAGAAAAAAGCCTGCATGTGGACAGGCAGAGATATATGTATACGTGTCCACTGTCACAAAGACCCTGTCTAGGTCAGAAGGAATGATAAATCTCTGGGAAAAAAAATACTGTACATGCTCTGACAGAGCAGTGTAAATTGCAGAGCTGGAGGGCAATGCAGATATTTCATCCTCTCTGAGTAGCGGTACAAGAACCTAAGCACTATTTTCTCTCAAATTCTAGTTATAGGCTCATGCAAGTAAGGACTGATTCACCAGCACAAGTGGCAACTAGGGCTGACACAGGCTTAAAAAAGAGGACTCATCTGGCTGGCACAGGGAAACAAATCACGGTTAAGTAGTGCAGAGAAGCAAGTCAGAACAGAGCAGACAACAAAGAACATTCAGAGTGTGGGAAGAAAAGGCTGGGGGAAAAAGCCACAGAGAAGGAGAAAACACCGTACAAGAAATACTGAGAAGACAAAGCCCAGCACAGTGCTAAAACCTCTGAGTAAATAAATAGAGGCATCTTGGACTGAATATCTGAAACAGGGATTTTTTAATCTTGACTTTTCTATCCTTCCATTTGCCTTCTGTAACTTGGAGCTATCACTTCGCGAGTCCAGGGTGCTGTAAAACCAATTTAATAAATGTTTGTGGTGTGCTCAGGTCACACAGTGCTGCCCACTGCTGAGAAACTCCTAAAGGGATTAACACTTGAATCTTCAAATAAGGTTAAGAGCTGGACTGAGTTTTCTTATGCTCACCAGCAAAGGAGAAACAGCTTTTCATTAATCAAGTACTGTCCACCTCTGTATGAGTAAAGGAGGAGCAGTGTGTGACTATACACAAACCTGCAAGTGGGTCAAAATTAAAATGGCTATTTCAAGAGAGACAGAGAGAGACTGTTTATAAGAGCATGGAGTGGCAGGACAAGGGGGAATGGCTTCAAACTGACAGAGTAGATTAGAGCAGATATTGGGAAGGAATTCCTCCCTGTGAGGGTGGGGAGGCCCTGGCACAGGGTTCCCAGAGAAGCTGTGGCTGTCCCATGCCGGGCAGTGTCCAAGGCCAGGTTGGACGGGGCTTGGAGCAGCCTGGGATAGTGGAAGGTGTCCCTGCCCATGGCAGGGGGTGGAACTGGATGAGCTTTAAGGTCCCTTCTACCCAAACCATTCTGTGATTCTCATACAGATGTGCAACAGAAGCCTAACAGTATTTTCAAATAGCTCTGTGGGTGCAAACAACACTGAGTGTTGGTATGTTATGAAATTCTATTTGCACAAAGAACAGCTTTAAAAAGAAGAAGAAAAAAAAGAGAAAACAAGGTCTTGCCCTGCAGCTTTTCCCATTTATAGCCATCCATATGAAACATAGATTTAGAAGAAACAAAGATTTTAGTTATAGGCTAGCTGTGTTGGTATTAGTTGGAAAAGGAAAGAACTTGGGCCCAGTGAGAGTTAATTAAAATAGTTAGGAGAGCTGGACCTGAAATGGGTTTTAAGATGTTAGTAACTAAGGACAATTACCAATTTCCTCCCTTTGTGGGAACTCGTCCAAAAGTCATGCAAGAGGAAACTTAGAGGTCACTAAAGTAATTAGGATTGTTAAAACTCAGAAAGGCAAAAAGGTCAAAGTGAGGAAGAGGAGTTACTTCATCTTCCTTAGGACCACTGACCCAATTCAAGACCACCGACTCAATTCAGAACACACACTACGCATGCCTAATGACATGTAAGCTCATTTCCATATGAAGTGGAGAATGGGAGGTGTTAACACTATGAATATGCATTTGTATTTTGGATATTCATAATATTTGGGAATAAAAGGTATCACGTTTGCTTGTATCGGGGCCTGTGTCTTAGGGAGCTATCCCACGCAAAAATAAAACATACACTTTCTAACTCTAAACCGTTAGAGAGTTTTTGTCTGTCTCAGTTGGATATCGATATTAGATCGATATTCATATTTTGGTAAATCACATAAGCTATTCCTCGTAATTCAGAAGAAGGGATACCTGTTTTATGCTTTCAGAAAGCAGCCCAGCATATGGTTTCTGGGAGAGATATTTCTGATATGCTTCCAGGACCATCAATGCAACTTCAGAATGGACAGCCGGATCCAGGTGAAGAGTATTCTGCTAAAAACAGCAATAGAACACATAGCTTTGAGTCATTTACAAGGTCTCTACAACTGTACATTCAGCTGCACTACAGAGAAATAAATCCTAATCTCCTCCTGGATCTTCAAATTAATTATTGCATTATCTAGGCAAAAATCTTGCCCAGTGAAAAAAATTCAGCTCAATGATAAGAGTACCAGGCTCACACAGGGCAATACAAAGCCCAACAACTAGATTATTTTTTTAAAAGGCATCATAATATTCACTTTCCATGTGCATTTTATGAACATATAATAATTAATCAAAAAATCCACAGATGCCATTTTAAATTACATAATACAGACACGTGAACTCTTCCTTTTAAAAACAAAACCAAATCACATCACCATCTTTTCTGTAGGAAAATATAGCAATTCCTCCATCAATTGCCATTAAAGAGCCATTTTTCCCCACATCAAAGGGAACAGACATGGCATTGCTATTCCACAGCGAAGAACTGTGTTAATTTTCCCTAACATTCATTTTTCTTTACATGTTCACAAGAAACAGGGAGAAAAAATAAATATTCATGTAAAACCATCATCATGGCAAAGAGAAGAGTTCAGGATGATCAAATGCACAGAATGCAATGCTAAAACTGTATCACTGAACACAGGCAATAGGATTATTCCCCCAACCTATTTCTGTTTTTCTCTGAAACAGCATTCACCCTCAACTGAATCCTGAACTCATGGACCTCCTGGAGCAACCCAGTATTATGGAATAAGTTCCAATAATTTAAATTATGCTCAGGGTTTTGAAATGTCTCATTTCAATCATTACTTTTCTTGCACTGTAAAAAACATACCTAGATACCAGCACACAAACTACAGTCACACCACTCTCCTACACATTTTTTGGAGGATTCCTCTGTTTCTGAAGCCAAAAGCATTTTATTCATGTGACTCATAAAAATTGTCTGGTCAGCTGTTTCCTCTTGTTTAGAGAGAAAAAATTCCTGCTTAAATATCTCTTTTAAACTCAGGTACAGCACAAGCAAATCCTCAGGCAGAGAGCTGTAAAATTATTATGAAATTCACATTTTGCACCATTAGGTGTACAGCCATAATATAAAAGCATATCATTAATTAACTGTTTTCTAATTCTGCTCTGCTCCCAGGTCGAGTTAAACTTCTGCTCTGAAACACTGAGGAGGTTCAAGGCTCCTGTTTTCAATACATACATGCTCACCAAATCCCCAGTTCAGCCCTTCCAAAATAATGCAGGCCAGTTTATTCTCCACTGTTGTCAGGCTGCAATTTAACAACCAGTCACGGATCAGGGCTATCTCAGATGAAGAAGGCTTCCACAGGTACAGTGGCAGTTCTTTAAACAGATATAAAGAAACCTTTGAGGAGAGAGAGCAAAAAGTGCAAATCAGGACTCAGCACACAACAATAATCAGCACTGTGCCCTGCTATCTGAAAGGGTGGTATGACCAAAACACCCCACAGACAGACCTTTTAACACATCCACTCATACCAAGCCATGTCTTATCACACAGCCTGGTATGGCCTCTAGGTTTAACTAGGTGTCTGATTTAAATGATGGACATCAGCACTTACCATCCCCACCTTCTCAATGGTCTCTCTAATCCGATCCAGCAGTATAGAAATAATCTGTGTGTGGATGCTGGCAATGGCTCCCAAGAGTTCTCGACCAACCTTGGAAAATGTCTCTCTTGTGGAAAGACTAATGTAGGATACCTGAGAAGATGGGAAGATGAGTAGGGAGAAATTACTGCTTCTGGCTGACCTCCACTGACACAGAAATAAAATGCCTTTTGGAAACTACAGGACTAAATTGCTCTTGGTCATCATACAAAGTTGATAAATGCCAATATGAAAAGAGAAACTGACTGGCCTAGAAGATCAGGAAAGTTCTATGTCACCATGCCAAAAGAAAATGTCCAAAACTAAACACAGGAACAACACGGGCACTAAAAAAAATCCTACCAAAAACAACAGAAAAAACACCAGGTAAGGAATTTCATAGCTATCAGTTAGGCCTGCATGAGAAAAATAGAACAAAAGAAATATATTTTTGTTCATTTGCTTCACTCTTGCTTTGCCTACAGAAAAGCTGTTCTTTTTGCCAGAAAAAAACAAGTACTTCAGGCAATTTTAATTCAGTACTTTTTTAAAGTAGCATTTTCTTAATTCCATAGTAGAATGAACTACAGAAGCCATGAAAGTTTCACACCTTCCACTGTTACAAATAAAAAGAGAATTTTCCTTCTTTTCCTGAATGGACCCAGTAACATTACTAACCTCATATATCTCCAAAACAATGATTTTGATAAAATCCTCATCAACATCAGCCCGTTTGGTTTGTGCCATCTGAGCAAATGTGGTGAGCAGACAGATTTCTTCCGAGCAGTTCATTGATTGGAGATACTTTTCAAACTGTTCAAGGTGCTCCGGATCTAGAAAGAAAGTCAAAGGACACACATCAGCAGCATCTATAAAGTTATTCACTCAAATCCTAGAAAAGTGATCTGTGGAGATCATTCCATGCCAGCTACAAATAAAAATTCTGCAAGGACCTAGCCCCAGGTCTTGATTATGCCCAAGAGCTACAAGGAAAGGCAAGTTTTAGTTTCCCAAATACAATACAAGAAAAAATACTGGATGCATTTGTTTGGAATCTATCTCTGAAAACAGAGAACTGAACCTGCACAGGGGGAAGGCTAAGAGATGCTTTCACTCAAATTCAAGGCAGGTTTCCTCTTTAAAGCCAAAAGAGATACTGCCAAAAGCAAAAAAATATTCCATTCCTCAGGGTATGGGACAACAGGAAGGTAAGGATACAAAAGAACCTGTAAAGGGCTTCAAAATGTTTTTTGTTTTTTATTTCTTCCAAATAAGTTTAAACAGAGACTGTGCAGCAAAACAAACACTGAAAGCAGGATTTGAGCTGTAAAAAGTTTTGGAGAGTGATCTGCCTTCTCTGAACCACAACATGCCAGAAAACACTGCTTACAGTGGCAGTTGAATATACAGAAAAAGCACCCATTGTGGCACTCAGCTACCTAACCTGAACAGGCATGTGCTCACCGTGCTTGTGATCAAACACTTGCACTTAGGTTACATTCTATTTTAAGGGCTTTCAAGAATTTTGCAACTGTACTCCAACCTGAGAAGGTCAGGCTTGTATAGGCAAAACAGTTCATGGAACAGCATGTTAGAGGATTGTGCAACTTAGGAAAACAGTTTCTTCCAAACAGTAAGACAACCTACCCTCCTGCTAGATACAGCAGACAAACAGGGGGTGCCTCATCCATTCCCCTCCCTTTCCTAATGCTACTTTTTTATTCTTATGGCAGAAGTTACAGACAACTGTGTTTCCTCTTGTACTTCAAGGTTTTTTCAAGGTGATGCAGAAGGACATCAAAAATGACCACACCATTACTGTATCTAATAGCATAGCAGAGTGACCCACAGTGAGGAGAAGGGGTCACCTGTGGACTCCACACCAAGCCATAGCCTGGGACTGAAGGATGGGGACAAGAAATAAGGAAAGCAGAGAGACTCCGCCTAAACCCTGTCGTCTCACCGTGGAGAAACGACATCTTCACCATTTACTTGCTACTTGGCCCTATTCCCTTCCAGAGACACACTAAAAATCAGTGGCTCCTCAAATCTTGGTACTGGCAGCAAGGGAACTGTGACCAGAAGCAGAATCATAGAATCCTTGGATTAAAAAGTATCTTAAATATTAACTAGTTCCAAATCCCTGCCACAGCAGGGATGCCACTCACTAGAACCGCAACTATGTTCCCACCCCTATGGATTTGATGCCAAAAGCTTCCATCTATTACCAAGGCTTCATTCCACCTGCAGATTCACCATCCTTTTCTCAAGCTTAATTTGGGAAGGAAAATCATTAAAAAAGGTCCTCTCCCAACAGAAAATTAATGTCATGGTCTTCCAGGGTATGAATTACAGTAAATTAAGCATTAATTCATTAAGTGTCGGTTAAAAGAAGATATTCCAGAAGATTAGATGGATTTCACTGAAAGAACTGCTGATATTCCCTGTCTAGACACTGGTGAAAAACAGTATTATGCTGACATAACCCACTGAGGAGAATGAAGAGGATAAAGAAATTCTGCATCAGCATACCAGGGATTTTGAAACATAAAAGTTAGCTAGAAGCAAAACAACGCCTAAAAAAAAAATTATATATTTAAAAAAAAAAAAAACTGTGTTTGTTACTGCAACACGTGATAGATACAGTAAAAAATTTCTAGCAAAACCAAAAATAAAGACGTTCTACAGAAACAGTGTAACAGTTACTGTTTTGGCTGGCAAGTGCTTATCAGATCAGCACTTCATCAAGTGTAAACAACTATAATCTTGGTATCTCTCTCCCACTCTGTGCAAATTGCCTTAAATATTAGCTGAGCTTGCACAGTCAAGACATTCAGTAACATCTCAGGACCACCATTGTCTCCTGCTTCTCCATCAAAAGACTTGGCAGATGGAGTAACAGCTACCTCAGATACCAGACAGCTGAGAAATCAAACTGACAGAAACGAGATTTTCTCCCCCTGAAGACCGCAAAGGAGCCATGAAGTAGGGAGTTACTGCTTGTTTACCTGTCCCCCTGTCAATCAAGTTCTGAAATATTACCCATGAATGCAGCAGCAAAGGGAAACTAGCATTCCAGCTGGCCTCTAAATAGCTCTGCTACAGCTGAAGACATCACAGTCACTGTGAAGATCAACATGGGACACAAGTCCAGAGGAAATAAAAATAAAAGGGTGCCACTTAGGACAAGAAACGTATCAAAAGAAGGCTTGAGATAAGGGAAACATCATTGTGGATGATAATGTGAGTTACTGAAACCAAAACTAGCAAGTTTAGTGGAAAAAAAGAGGACTCTAAAAATACTTTATAGAACTATCAACAATTCAACAGTCAACCAGTCACAAAAAAAAAAAAACTAACAAACAAACCCAACCAAAAAACTGCCACACCAACCCTAAGTGATACAGAACTCTGCACTTTAGGATTTAAACCTCACTCTCCAAATACTATTGAAGGTCAAGATGGGAGGTGATATGAGAATACATGAGGTACCTCCTACATGTCACTCTTGCAGCTCTGAGGCAGCCAGAGAGAAAACAAGGACAGTAAATCTATCAATTGCTGTTAAAATGACGACTTGGACAAACAGCTACAGGAAAACCATGAACTGCCCAAGACATTTCTAAGGCCACTGGACCAGTCATGCTCTCAAGGGTGTATTTAACAATGCAACCTGCAAAGAGTTAAACCCATAGCTGACACAGCAGCAGCTGAATGGATTAGAATTGGTTCTCTGTGGGGGAATTTTACCTTTGAGTCTTTGCCTGTAGTCAGCAGGCTGCAGAGTAGAGCAGAGCTGCTCCAGGTGCTCGTTGTCGGCACAGTGCATTACAAAGAAGAGCCTCCAAAGCATGCTGCTGGACAAGGTTCCGTAAGGCATCTCGGACATGAACAGCCAGACTCCCAACCTGTTGGATTTGAAGAGGCAGATAGGAACAGGTCCCCCCTGATAAATCCCAACATTTGAAAAGGAGACATCTCCTGCCCACACCTCTGCTGTGCAACAGAATGAGGAATGTGAGGATGGGTATCAGCACCTCAGATTCTGAGCCAACCTCATTCTGAACTGACCAAGACTTCAGAGCTTCTGTCAGATGCTACAATCCATGGCATAATTCCTCCTCATCTTGATGCTACCAATGCACTGAAAAATCCTACTTATTTCAGTCTTGTTTAAACCTTTAAGTATTTAAAGCTACTCCAAAGCCCAGTTTCAAGTATTCAACTCCTCCAAGATGAAGCCAGTAAAGGGACAACCCACCTTTTTGCCTTCAGAACGTGTAGAACAGCTCTAAAAAACAGCTCATCAAACTCCAGTTGCAATTTTTCCACGGAGTAGGGGTGTTCTAGTGATCCGTATTGTTTATTGCCACTAACATACTGGGCCCAGTGGTCACTGACATGACACAGTGTCATCCTACAGAGCAGAACAAACAAGCCAGAGGATCATTAAGTATGTCACCACCCCATGAAAACACAGACAAGGACAACCAGATCAGGGTCTAGCCACAAGAGACATGCCCAACATTCTGCCCTCTGGGTTCCAGAGGTTTCTATATAAATTGCATCAGTCAGATTTCTGTGTTCTCCTTCCCTGGTTTTGCAAGAAAACAAGGCTTAACATTCTGTTACAGCAAATTAGTTTGTGTGTGACCTTTGGAGCCTTGAGGTAACTATACAGGATGAAACGGCAGTACAAGCAGTAAGCTCATACAGGAAAAATTACACTGAGAAAGTTACTCCCTACATAACACAAAGAAAAAGATTTTGTTTCTGATTTGACTGTATTCCCCCTTAAGAACACACTCACAGAAGCCATACAGAGGGAATGCTAGAGATTTAAAAATAAAGAGCAACTTTTAGATTTCAATTACATTTACTTACTGCAAAACCAGGATAATTTGCAGGAAGCAAATTAAAAACCCCAAAGCAATTCTGGACAACAATGGAAATAAAGCAGTAACATTGGTTATAGACAGAGGAAATTCAAAGAATTTCTGTTTGTTGGGTTTCAGTGACTACCCAAGACAAACCTAATCACATCACTGATGGAAGTCACACTGGTGTTCCACAGCTCACCTGGCTCCTTTGTACCCACAGGATTCAGAGTTTGCAATTCCCCGTTTCAGATTCCCAGACTGGCTAACCCTGAACTGACCAACTGTCAGAGCAAAACCTACCTGACAATTGTTTGGGTGGGGTTTGGGTTTGTTTTGGTTGTTTGATGGTTGGTTCTGGAGCTTTTTAGCAACTCTGAATAGCAAATACATGTATAAAACAGATTAAATCACACTAGAGAGAAAAATTCTCTTACTTGATGAGTTGGCCAATTCTCTTCACAAATTGTCGGTACCGTGCTCTGTTAAATGTTTCTAACCCCACCGACAGAAGTTCCACTAAGGAGTTTGCAAAGGCAAAAATCTTCATCATCTCCTGGGGAGATGTTTTTTCAGGAAAATAAGCACCTAAGACGGAGACACAAAAATAACAGTAAAAAAAAGAGAAGTGTGAATTATGGATTTTTAAATAATTTGACAAGCACTCAAAGCAACAATTCACCATATAGTGAACTGAAATGTATGCCTTGTTTATGACATGAACAATAAATACCTGCTAAGTATGCAACTACAAATAAACTATGGAGGTAATAAGACCTCTGGCAAGCAATTGTCTTCATGTACTTCCCCAGAGATTTCGAAAAAAAATCAGAGAAAAATCACAGTAACATTACAACTAAGAGACAAGGGGGAAAAATGGTTCTGAAAGCACTTCTGGCAACCAAATCCAAACTAAGGGAAAAGACTCCAATGTTTAGCATGCATATTGCTACAAGGTTTTTATTTTTCCCATACACATGGCATATACTTCCATCTCATCTCTTTAGCCTGTGACCTGTTGCACAGGTTCATTATTACTTCTCACAGAGAGTTCCATGATGCAGTAGCACTCTTGGCAGTGGTAGTCATTAATATAATTAGCATAAGCATAAGGAAGAATAACTCTTTAGCAACCAATTTACCTCCAGACTTAAACCCAAGGACCTGCTGAAAGAGTTCATGAAATGGGAACTGTGACAACAGAGCAATCAAGTCATCTTCCAAGAGTAGAATCCAGCTTGTTTCGGGATCCTCATCCTATAGACAAATACAAGGTGTTGTCAGTAGCTTTACAATAAAACCAATAGTAAAGCGCTTCACTATTGTATTAATTACAGTTTTGTAAGGAGTAACTGAAATATTTGAATTCTCTCTGCTAATACTCACTACTGGAAGCTCCACTCTCTACAGTTATACCACAGAGATAAAAGCAGAGCAAAACAGAAGTAAATTTCAAATCACGCTTTTTATCTTAACAAGTCAGAGTTTCTTCACCCATTTCACAAAGATCAATAAGCTTGAGCAAAAGCATAAAGGACAAAAAAAAGAGAAACAAAAGAAGTGTCTGCTGTACCTCTTCTCCTCCTTCATCTACCAGAGTCCAGTTCCCAGATTCCTTCCCAGATGAAGAGGAACTTTTCCTTTCACTTGGTTTCATATGGCACATGAAGTCCACACGATTTCTGGTTTATAGTAAAAATCAAGTGCAAAAGATTAGAAAATTAAAATTTTTGAATTAATTAGTATTTCAGTTAAGGGAGGATATTAAAAAACCCAAATGCAAGAGGAAGAAATTAGCAAGTAAAGCAGAAAGGCGCCTGGCAGAAAAGGCCCTGGGGGTGCTGGTGCCAGCAGCTGGACATGAGCCCAGGGGTGCCCAGGTGGGCAAGAGGCCAGTGGCCCCTGGGCTGTCCCAGCCAGGGGGTGGCCACCACCCCCCGGC
>NW_008240031.1:2600576-2606168 GCF_000691975.1 Corvus brachyrhynchos | reverse complement strand
GAGCAGCGCGTGGCAGGGGCTGGCGCCCCAGGAGCGGCTGAGGGAGCTGGGAAAGGGGCTCAGGCTGGAGCAAAGGAGGCTCAGGGGGGACCTTGTGGCTCTGCACAAGTCCCTGACAGGAGGGGGAGCAATTGGAGCAACTGGGCTCTGCTCCCACATTACAAGTGATAGGACCAAAAACAGCCTCAAGTTGCACTAGAGGAGATTTAGATTGGGTATCAGGGAAATTTTTTTCCTGGAAACATGGTCAGGCACTGCAACGGATTGTCCGTGGCAGTCGTGGAGTCAGCATCTCTGGAAGTGCTCAGAAGGCTCATGCATGTGGCACCAGAGGACATGTCAGCAGTGAACGCAGTGGTTCTGCATTAAGGGTGGACTCAACAACCTTAAAGATCTTTCCGAAACTAAACAATCCTGTGATTTTAAATGACTCTAGGATAACCTGGTTCCTGACATTCAGGACCGGAACAAGATAAGATAACACATAAGCCTCAGCTCTTTCAGCAGTAAGAGCAGACCCTGTGGAGGCTCTGAGTTCTGGTATCAACATTTAGAACGTCAGCCCAGACACATTAAGTTAGCCCTTGCTCCAAACACAAGTATCAAAAGGCACTGGCAACACACATTCTCTCAGGATACACTGGTTTCCCCAGACAGAAAGGAAATGTGAAAATAAAATCCTTTAAAGTAAAAGCTTTCAATAATCAAGACTCTCACTTAAGTAAGAGACAGACTATCAAGATCACAGTGACAACCCTAAATACCAGCAGTTTGATTCCTTGACCTCAAAATTTGGGCAGGGGGAGAGGCAAGTTGTGTATTTTATCTGGAGAACGTAACAGATTTCACTAATGACTAATGTCATTAACTAGCTTCCCCATGCACCACATTCCTTCTACATTTTAAAAATTAAAAACAAAAATAAAAAGGATGGAAAATAGATCAAGAGGTCCAACCAGTGTGTACACCAGCTTAACACCTTTACTCAGGAGATTATATTGCAGAGACAATATAAAATACAGGCTATGGTGCAAAGCAAGAGATACTTCAGAACCCACAGTAACAAAACCTGTGGGTCTGTCAGCCTTCACAAGCTATTTCACAGCTGAAAGAAAGCTGCATCATACTGTGTACAGCACAAGGAGGTACTGCCAAGGCTGAATTTTAAGATGAATGAGTAAAACGAGTTTGAATTAAACTGTGAATCTATTTGTGCCCACTTTTATGACTTTACCTGCAATGAACTTTTGGAGTTTTACAAGGAGATTGTGTTGTGTTTTCTACTCTTAAATAATCAGAACATGTTTAAAAGTAATGTTCATACTTACTTGACAGGAGACATAAGCAAGGCAAGAGACTGCATGAAATGAAAGACACCTGATGGGTTATCCAAGACTTTGATCTGAAATTAAATGCAAAAATCTAAGTAAATCAAAATAAGCAAAGGGCAAATTAATCTTAGCAGAGAAATCCACAACTCACTAGGTTTTTGTTAACACTAAAAAGAATCCGTAACAGACAGCACCACACCCTGGTGAAAGTACTGCCATGGCAAAATACTGTGACTTGTCCAAAAGAATTACTTATAAGAAGTAAAGGAGGGGGGAAAATAAAAACAACACATCAAAAAAAAAAAAAAGACAACCTCTCTCTTTGTTCCACATGTAGGTCTGGGCACCAGGGCTAATTCAGACACCGAGCACAGGTGAAGTCGAAATCCTACCACATTAGGTTGATTGGACTCAGTGACATTAAGGGTCTTTCCCACCCTAAATTATTCTATTCCATACTTTTATTGCATTGTTTGCCTTTCCTCTCAGTGTACTGAAGCCCTTTTCCTCTGGCTGTATTTTCAACATTTTCTCCTCTTAGAGGAGCAAATATGTTCTTTGAAAGAACATCCTGGTGCCTTTGGATATCTGCACTCCCTCTGACCTAGACAAAGTGAACCCTTTCCTTTGCCTCTGAACTTCCCACAAAAACCAGTGCCATTTCAATGTACAGGATATAAAAAAATCTGCTCCTCCTGATCCCTCACACATCACAGACCTGATTCCAATCTCACTTCTCATATACAGCTGCTGCTTCAAGTCTAAATACACTTTCCACTTTTTGGAGAACACTCCCAAAGCCTGGTGCATGAGGCCTTGACTCCCTTTCATATGGAATCTCTCCATTAAGAGTGCAGTGTGTTCTGCTGTTACCTGCACATGGCTGGCCTAACATGGATAAAAGCTGCCACCATGACTCCACACACCTGGAAAGGCAGTGTGGGTCATGAGAGATTGAGCACGCACAAGACACTCTCCTCTTCTACCCAGGCCTCTCCCACTCCAACCTGCTGACGATAAAGAATTAAACATTCACACCTGAATGAATGGACAAGCCCAGTCGCTGATGCCAGCCGGACACCGAAGGATGTGGTTGAAGAGGAAGAGATGGTCACCTGGACAGCCAATTCTCTGCAGCACAGACACCTAAAGGGATGTATATAGAAATCAAGTAAATAATTTCAAAGTTCATTTTCTCACAGTTTTGCTAACTAGAGTAATACAGCTCTTTTCTTTTCTCACACTTTCTAACAAACCTAAATTTTCAGAGCATGTTACAGGAGAACAATATTTAAAATCTGCTTGCTTGCCTTATGAGCCACAAACCGTTTTCTTCAGTGTAATTATTTTTTCTACACCTGCATTAAAATCTAATTTATTTAGAAATTGGCAAGAACAAAAGTTTCTCAAACATGACAAGTCTGAACAGTTCTACTTTCAAAATAAGTGAAAGCATACTGAGTATTATTAAGTTCACTTTGAGCAGTGCTGGCTGCTCAGGTGCCAGTCCTCACTAATGCTGCTTGACTTTATCAGATAAGGGAATCAATTCTAAACGTCTGCTAAGATATTTGGTTCCTCAAGTAGAACAAACCCCACCAAAAAAATCATTGCCCATGTGACAGTAAGAGAAAGAGTAACACTTCCAGAAATTATTCCCCAATTCATCCCGTGTGCTGGATCAGACATATCCATGTATACTCCCTCACCAGTCTCTGCAGCCACATGAGAAGGTCACTGTGAAACTGAGGATCTTCAATAACCCTGCGAGTGAAGCTGAAAAGGACACTGATACATTCCTTCAAGTGGCTCAAGTCTGAAGAGAGATTTTCTGACTGCTTTGAAACTGTAAATTAAAAACAGAATTAAAGAAGCTTTGACAAGAAGTAGCAACATTAACAGTGGGTTTGGGATTGCATAAAAAATTGGTCTCTGTATCTGTAGATACCAATATATTTCAACACAGCTGCTTATTAAATCTGTAAGAGAAGAATACTTAAGAGTACTTTATTTAATCTTATAATTAAGCTCTGGACACTAATTATAAGAAGAATATATTATGGTTACTCTCACAAGAGGCCTTCCCTCAACATTAGCTTTGTAAGAACCACCATTTACTATGCACATAAACTATCTGGGAGTGCAAAGGGAAGAGCACTAGGAAAGAAAAATATCTGGGGCAGGAGAAGGGGAAATACTTTAGCTAGAAGATTATATTGGCACAAACTCAAACCAAACACTTAGGATGAAAACCAAAAAGATTAATTCTAAGCACTAATAGTTTAAGATGTCAAATGGCCTTCCAAGAGGAAGTAAAGCAGGAAAAATATCCAGCTCATTTTAGAATTAGGAAAAAGAACTGTATTAGATATCGCCTTGGACAACAAAAGATTGGGAGTTTGGGTGTCCCATCCACACAGTGTTTCTGTACAGTAATCAGTGTTAGTCTACATCTCAGACAGCAGAAGTCACTCCTGCATTCAGCTTTTACTGCCCAGATGATAAAGTTAAGGGAATGGGAGATTTTCCTGTCAGAAAAAAGTTTCACTGATCCCTACATAAGATCAACAGTTTTTTGTATCAGAAGACAAACACTCCAGTACACAAATTCCACCACAAGACTCCAAAACTGCAGCTGCACAAGGTGCTGGGCACCCTGACCAGGACTGGGAGCAGTCCAGACCAGCAAACACACCTTGTTCTTGCTGCTGCAGGGCCACAGATCTCAGCAGGGATGAGCTGCTGAGCAACCTGTAAACATAGGACTCCACTTGCAAGCGGGACAGCACCGAAGTGTAGGAGTGCAGTGCCAGGGTCTGGTGCACGTGCTCTGCTTTGGCCTCAAACAGCTTCTTCAGCTCCCCCAGCACGCTGTCGTTCAGCTCCACTGTCTGGTAGCGGTGGTGACCCGTCACTTTGCACTGATCTGCACACACACCCTGAAAAGAGAGCAAATATTTTATGTCAGCAGTTCTGACATTTTGCCGGGTCACCGTAACAGCAATCAATCATGATATAACCCTCTCCTAAACGGATTTCAAAGCCTTCATAAGAGGGGACATTTCATAAATGGAAAATACAAACATTTGGCAATATCCTCTGTGCTACTGATTACTGAAGATTCATATCCTTGGCTTCTGAAGAAAAAATATTTTATAAACCCTCAGTAACTCAGGTTTAGAAACAGCCAGAAGTTACATGCCTGCAGCACTGAGAGATGTGAACAAAACCAGGTGTCTCACTCCCAGTGAGTACACCTGCTTCTTAGTTTATAGATTTTCATAAACATTTGGATCTGCTGTTTTAAAGCTAAAACATGTACTGGAACAAAACAAGTATTTTCATAACTCCCACAACTGATAATTTGCAGCAATTCTCCACTGCATGTTTAAAATGTTCAGAAATTACCTACACTCTAACCTTTACCCAAACTGAAATTAAAAGCTGAAATCAGTTTTCCTCTGCCCTGTCTCTAATTCTTCAGCAAAAGAAAACTACAATAAGTAACATTCTTGCTATTCTTTTCATAAATAACATTCCTGTTAATCTTGTATGCAACCAAGAAACACTCCTCAGAACCAGCACTTTGAAAGCTTAGCTTGAAAGCATCCCTGTGTTTCCTAAATCAGAAGAATAAGAATTTTAAATTGGTATAAAGACAACAATTATTCTGGACATAAATATATGTTGAACTGGGATGAAATAAAGCAAGTAGAAATCTTAGACAACTCTGTGATGACCTTAGAGGATGCAAGAGTAAAGCCAAAATTGCTTTCAGTACAAAAAATGATCCCTGCAAACCTGAGAATCCAGTGAGGCTCAGTGTTATTCCCCAAGAAAAAGGGAAGAATTGAGATCAGTTCAATTCCTCAACTCTGATGAACTGCACTCGCAGAAATAGTAAAATCTACCCTATGCATAGGTGTTCAGCATCTTCAGACAATTTTGATGATGTGCGGGCTATAAACAGCATCAGAACATTTTCATTCACTCCCACTGTAATGCTGAGCTCTGAAGGGAAGTGTCACAGGAGGAGTCTGGGGGAAACTTTTCTGATGTTTGCCCCAAAGAGCTCCATAAACCCCTCTGTTTTGCAGACAAAAATGTTACAGAGTACCATGACCACTCTGGAAGTAAGAAAAACCACAGCTACACTTATGGAACAAGTTACTGCAAGTGGATGGGCCTACACACCCTCTGAGCTACAGGGCTGCTCCTGAGCATGACTCGAGCTCCCCTGCAGCTGCCCTTCTGACAGCAG
>NW_008240031.1:2595135-2600552 GCF_000691975.1 Corvus brachyrhynchos | reverse complement strand
TGTCCCTACAGTTGGCAGCAGGCCAGATGGGACATCACTGCTACAGTCACTCCACCACGTGTCCCCCACGCCTGCACGGAGTGCTGTGGTACAAACTTCACCTGACACCACGGGCAGAACTGGGTGTACACAGCTCATTCTTTCTGACCCCAAAAGAGACCACCAATACATCTCCCTGTGCCCTGCACATGTCAGAGGTTAAAAATAAAACAACAAACTTAAGTCTCAAGAGGATGATATTCTGAAGTATTGAGGGTTAGTGGAGAGACAGAAAGCATAGGCAATAATCTCTGGACATGGAACTGTTAGAGCAGGTCCAGAGGAAGCAAAGAAGTTGGTAAGAGGACTGGAGCACCTTTCCTATGAAGACAAGCTGAGAAAGTTGGGACTGCTCAGCCTGGAGAAAAGAAGGAGCATGGAAACCTCACAGCACCTTCCAGTATCTGCAGGGGGCCTACAGGGAAGCTGGACAGGGACTCTTTGTCAGGAACTGTAATGACAGGACAAGGACTAAAAGGATTAAACTGAAAGAACAGGAAATTTAGGTTAGATACTAGGAAAAAAAAACTTTACAGTGAGTGTGATGAGACATTGGCACAGGTTGCCCAGGAAGGTTGCCCCAATCCTGGCAGTGCTCAAAGCCAGGCTGGATAAGGCCTTGAACAACCTGGTCTAGTGGGAGGTGTCCCTGTCCATAGCACACAGGGTTGGGATCAGATTTTTAAAGTCCCCTCCAACCTGTAACATTCAGTGATTCTTTTACAACAAAACAGCTTAAGTACAATAAACCCGGCAGCAAGTAAATCAATTTCCTATTAGTTTGGGTTCAAAAGTAGGTTCAGCAACAGCACCTGCACAGTTTTCTGTTGTTCCTTGAAAGTCCATAATCTCCCCTTCACATTTTGGCAGTCTGTTGTCATGGCCTGCAGCTCTGCCTCAGCCAGCAGCAGCTGCTTCCTGCAGCGCATGTAGTTCAGAAGCAGCTCGTAGAACTCGTGCCTGTCCTGGTGAGCCACACTCTCGAATTCCTCAGCATAGGAGTCAACGTTCTCCAGCCATGAACAGGGCTCAAAGATTTTCAGCTGCTCCCTGGTGAATGGCACCAGCTCTGGCTCAGAGGGGAGCTCTGGGTACAGCCTCTCGTGGTGCATCAGGGGTTTTACTGCCATGATGGTGGGTCTCTCGTAGGACAGTTCCGAGGACAGGTCTGGATAAACCGACCTGAATCCCGGCCGCGGAACACGTGACTTGGATTTCTCAGAGCGCTGTGAGGTGCTGAGAGGAAGCTTCTCTGAAGAGCAGACGAGAGGATTTCTAACATCTTGTAGGTTTTCAGCTCCTCTGTCCCGCACAAAGCCCAGCACTGTCTGAGGGCCAGCAGCACTGGACTGAAAGGTACTACTCAACAAATCAGAATTTCCTGATCCACTAGCAGCTGCCTCCACAGGGCTGTGAGGTTTGTCCAACTTGTTCTTCTCACTCTTCTCAACATCCCCCTCACATTCCTCCTGGGAAGAACCAGCTTTGACCTCTTCTGCATGTTTGGGAGGCTCCAGAGTGACTGCCAGACCCCCTTCATTTGCTGAAGATAAATGACTTTGGGGGATGTCAGACACATCATTTATAGTTTTCCTATTGTCTACTTCATCTCCAAGTTGAATTTCTGTAAATTCTCCAGGATGTTCCATTTGCACTCTCCCAGCTTGAGAAGACCCTTCTGCCACAGGAGGCAGGAAGACATCATCAGGCTCTTGTACCTGGGGCTCCTCAGTACTTTTTTTCTTTTTTTCCTAAAAAACAAAAAAATTAACAGTGTCACTGCCAAGTGCATCTCTCCATCTTGCATCCCAAATCCCACCAACACCAAAAGTAGCACTGGTCAGCATTATGACTCCAAAAGCCCTTTTTAATATACTAATTTTTGTAATATTAAAGATAAAAACAAATATACCAAGCAAGTCTTTGTTCTTTAGCTGCCCGCTGAAGACTGCCTATCAATGTGTATTTTCTCGGTCAGCTCTTGCACAAGGCTTCAACATTTCTAAGTAAAAATCTATAAATATCACAGGACAAACTGTTTCATTAACACAGAAAATAATCAACATAACAGGACCCTGATACCTAAGAAGAGTCACTCAATTTCACTGTATTGCTAAAAAAAAAAAAAAAAAAAAAAAAGTTACTCTGTGATCCAGATCCATGAAAAATATTTTCAAAAAAGTAATTTCAGAACAAAGTGAGTCTGGAATGTAACCCCTAGCTACATTCTAAAACCATCATGATATTTGAACAATTACTGAAATACCTATTTTCAGCAGGCAATACACACTAGAGATGTAGAAAAACTTAACAGTGCCATTAAAATTGTAAATCAATTGAAAATTAAAATTAGTTTGAGGGTAAATAATTCCCATAAACCTAATCTAAAGTGTACATTAGCCTCCTTCCCAAAAGCATAGCACAGAAAATGAACAAAGATTTTGATAATCTGTAAATCATGTGCCAACTTGTAAAACAAAAACTTGGCAAAGTGATTAGCCAATCTGTAAACTGTGTAGAACTAGCAGTTTATTAGGAGCAAAACTGAGGGGTTAGGTCACAGCACTCCAGTTTTGGGTGACCCAGATAACGTAACAATGAACACAGGTGAAATGAGTACAAGCTTTTAATATGGGGAAATAATAATGGGGAAAAGACAACAGTTTCGGAAACTTGCTCACAGTATCACATGTATTTTTACTAAACATCTGAATGTCTTTGCCTTAAGAGAAAGCATAAATGAACACAGCTCAAATCAAGGCACTAGTTCACCTTGATCTCAAGACTAATTTTACTCTGAACGTATGGTCACAGCTCCTTTACAAAAAAGGAATTACTCAGGCTTTGTTTCATACTGTTTTCTGGTATATTAAAACCTGTAAACACTTCTGATCACAAAACAGCTCTGACTCACTAACTAAAGCTGCAGGTGAGAGGTTAAAAATACATCAGCGCAACTTTTTAAAGCTGGGACTTGTCGTAATTAACATCTCCTGACAATTACCTCAAAGTCAGTAACTTCCACAGGATACTGTATCAGTAAATCATATTTATACAGGGTATTGATCCACACACTTTACAAACACATGCTGGTCCTCTCCCCTCTACAATCTCAACATTTCCTCTTGCAGTCCTCATACAGAATAAACTCCCTTTAGCTCTCATATCAGCCTGCACCCCTCCCGGACACAGCTGTTTTTAAAATTTATGAAGTGCCTTTCAGTTCTCACTCTCCTAGCCAAAAAAAATGGCATAATCATTAAATGGGATTTCATCTGAGAAAGAAGGAGAGAAATCAGGTTCTGAACTAACATGGAAGCAAAATCTGCTTAACCCACATATCAAAGAATCCCAGAACGGTTTGGGTTGGAAGGGACCTTAAAGATCATCTCATTCCAACCCTTTCCATGACCAGGGACACCTTCCACCAGACCGGGTTGCTCCAAGCCCCATCCAACCTGGCCTGGAACATTCCCAGGGACAGGAAGATGGCACCTGCTCATTAGCCTTGCCCCATGCCTGACCACCCTCCTCTCCTTGCACATCATCAGTGACCCTCGAATTCTAAGGACACTTACTACTTTTCAGGAAATATCTCTGAAGTAACCTGAGTGCCACCCACAGAAACAAACAGACAGAGAGCCTCCTCATCACCTTTTCCAGGTGCACTGGCATTGCCACATCACTGTTTGAATCAGTCTGGTGCTTCACAAGTTTAACTTTGGGACTACTATTGTCAGAAAGCCCTGGGCTCCATTCTACCACTTGGCAGCTCCACAGCTGAGCCAGCCTTTCTCTCAGCTCACAAGAATTCCAGCATTTCAAAGGATTACAGCTTTTTCTGTGGCATGGGAATGGAAAAGTCCTTAATGTGACTGACCCACAAACTGTATCCTCAGGCACGCCCGGGTATTAACAGAGGTGAGCACAGTAATAGCAATAGAAATACCAGAAATGGGTCATGTGTAGTACTGGAGAATTCAGGGTTCTCACATGTGACACCTCCAGTGAATTGTTTCACAGTGAATTTCACCTGGCAGAGATGGCTAAAGACTGGAGTCACCACACACGTCCTTAACGAAATACCAGCGTGTCATCCATGACTCACCATCTTCCTGCAGGGAACCAATTCTCTTAGGCAGCAGTTTGAAGGTTTGACTGCCTTGCACACGCCAGGGCGCTGAACCAAAACCAAAACAATGACACAGTATCTCTCCTGGGATTGCTTTTCCCCCAAATCTTTACTTGCCTTCTATTCAAGAAGCACACCCACACCTGACACTTAGATTTAACCCTTGTTTTACAGAACACTGGTCAATTAATTCAGTGTCTTCAAAGAGCTTTGACAGTCATTACTTCAATGCCCTTGCTCTATATGGTTGTCCGTACGGACAACAAGAAAGAGGGAAACATTTCCACTTTGTGAGGTAGTTCAGATCACTCCCACAAACATTCTGTGTGAAGAAAACAAAGCTTTCAGAAAGCTGTCAGTACTAATACCACGAGCAAGGAACACAATCAAAACAGGATAAAAACCTAGGAAGAGTGATACTTAAAAACTGCAGCACCAACTTAAGAAGAAGCAGCACTGTCATGAGTTACATGCGGCCTCGTGTTCTCAGCATTTCAAAGCCAAACCTAGAGGAGATGTAGTATCACAGAAGCACTGAATGACTTGGGTCGAAGGGAACTTAAAGACCATCTAATTCCAACCCCTGCCGCGTCCAGGGACACCTTCCACTATCCCACGTTGCTCCAAGCCCCCTCCAACCTGGCCTTGGATACTGCCAGGGATCCAGGGGCAGCCACAGCTGCTCTGGGCACCCTGTGCCAGGCCACCCTCACAGACAGCAATTCCTTCCCAATATCCCATCCAGCCCTGCCCTCTGGCACTGGGAAGCCATTCCCTGGGTCCTGTCCCTCCATGCCTTGTCCCCAGTCCCTCTGCAGCTCTCCTGGAGCCCCTTTAGGCCCTGCCAGGGGCTCTGAGCTCTCCCTGGAGCCTTCTCTTGTGCAGCTGAACACCCCCAACTCTGTCAGTAGGACTGTCACCTCACAGTACACTGTAACACTGTAAATGCACACAAGTTCCACTGCTGCACATTCCCCCAGCTCTCCCACAGGACACGGGACCCCTCAGGAGGCCGTAGGACAACATTAAAAAAAAACCTTGTTTACATCCTGCTACAGCACAAGGCCTATCACACCCGTCACCCGCCCGGCAAACACGACAAATCCATGGATACGGAGTGCAGAACAGCAGGAAGCACCAGGAATCCTTCTATGAAACAAAAAAAAACTCCCACAGCAGCATCACCCACACACGCTCCCCCACTCTCCACCCTCCACCATGAGAGACCGCACAAACACGGATGTAA
>NW_008240031.1:2593972-2594439 GCF_000691975.1 Corvus brachyrhynchos | reverse complement strand
CAGGCGAACACACAGAGCGTCGGTGGGCACACAGACCGTCCTGGGGGCCCCACAGACCATCCATAGGTGAGTGGGATCTGCTGTAGGGACCCAGAAACCATCCATAGGGACCCACAGACTGTCCATAGGGACTGACAGACACTCCATGGATGAGCAGGGTCCACTACAGGGACCCAGAGATCATCCACAGAGACACACAGATCATCCAAAGCGACTGATCTATCGTCCACAGGGGCAAACAGACCCTCCACAGGGACACACAGACTGCTATAGGGACCCACAGACTGTCCATAGGGACCCAGAGATAGTTTATAGTGAACCAGAGACTGCTGTAGGGATTCAAAGCCCATCCATAGGGTCAGCCCAAGCTTCTGCCAGAGGGAACGTGGGATGAGAAGCCAAGCCCCACTAGCAAGGATGGGTAGTGTGAGGTCACTTCTGTCTGCCCCAGGGCCTGAGAGACCTCC
>NW_008240031.1:2568749-2592906 GCF_000691975.1 Corvus brachyrhynchos | reverse complement strand
ACACCAAAGAGACCAGCAGCCCTGAAGCACGTAAGCTTCTGAATCAAAGCCATAATCATATCTATATATATATATATGGTACCAACAAGGGCAGAAACTTTCAGGAGATCTGCTCAGAAAACAAGTTTCACGGCTCCAGCAGTAGGTAAGTTTGTTTCCAGTGGTGCATAGCCAGAACAAGTCCAAAGTTTAGAGAATCACAGAAGTTAATTAAATCATGGAATCAGAGAATCCCAGGATGGTTTGGGTTGGGAGGGATCTTAAAGGACACCTAGTTCCAACTCCCTGCTGCTATGGGCAGGGACACCTTCCACTAGACCACGTTGCTCCAAGCCCTAGTCTCCAAAGCTTACCAGGGACAACCTGATGAACCTAAAAGCTCACAAGAGCCTCATGGCAGAGGTGGTTGGAAGAGTTGAACTAATTCCTTCAGATCCTTCCTGGGACCTCCCAGCAGGTTGGATGTGGTACAGCCCCTCCCTGGGTAGATGCAAATCAGCTTCGAGTGTCAGCGCTTAAGTCTGGAGCACACCTACAGCTAAGCCAGACATGCAGTGCAACGGCTGGTGCCACTCTAAGTAAGATTTCTGAGAGATACGAGTAAAATTTGATCTAAATGACAAGTTTAATCCCCACTAATGAAAGACTTAAGAAACAGGCAAAAGACTTCAGGAACACACAAAACCTGAGATCTGAGAGGGATGTACATACCCTGAACACAAGCCAGTGTGCCCAAAGCATCATGCAGCACTGCTCTCGGCACATACAACCTCTTAATTATCTACAGAGTGGGAGGCTCCAGCCTTTCTAGATGGCTGCACTTTAGAAGCACTTCAAATAAAAAACTTCTTCTGACACAGATCACCCCTGATGATCTGGTCCTTTTCTTCCTCTGAGTGTGAAGATCCATCCAAGGAGTTTGCTGATCAAAGGCACAGATTTTAGTAAGCACTTTCTGAATGTAAAAATAAATACTGGAGTCCTCAAATATTCTCTTTAAAAGCAGAAGAACTTCAGCTCTGTGTGTCTGGAAATAACTGGAAACACCACCTCTGCCATGCTGGTCAGACCAACAGTGTCTTCTGCCTTCTGGAAAACCTAGAGAACAGGATCAACAGTGTCTAAACCACAGCTCCAGCTCAGATAAGTGATGGGAGGGCTGACAGGAGCATCACTTCCAGTCACCTCAAAATGTCATCCCTTAACCAATGACCTTTCTTTCTCCACTGTCCCTCTTCTGTGTAGTTTCATCTCATTTTAAATCCTTTCTTACAGAATCACAAAATGGTTGGGGTTGGAATGGA
Organism: Corvus brachyrhynchos; assembly: GCF_000691975.1. Lineage (NCBI taxonomy): Eukaryota > Metazoa > Chordata > Aves > Passeriformes > Corvidae > Corvus > Corvus brachyrhynchos. Next base: position 2,591,602 of record NW_008240031.1, on the reverse strand, counting down.
CCTTCAGGACCATCTAATTCTAAGCCCCCTGCCACGGTCAGGGACACCTTCCACTATCCCAGGTTGCTCCAAGCCCCATCCAACCTGGCCTAGAACACTTTCAGGGATGGGACAGTCACAGCTTCTCTGGGCAGCCTGTGCCAGGGCCTCACCACCCTCACAGGGAAGAATTTCTCCCTGCTAGCTAATCTACATCTACCCTCTTTTAGTATAAAACCATTCCCCCTTGTCATTTTACTATCTGCCCAGGCAAAAAATTCCTCACCCTCTTTCTTTTATGCCCCGTTTCTTCATCAAAAGTGGGTACTTACTGTGACTGTTAGAAATGTACCAAGCTGTAGCCATCAACTGTGGCATAATCAGGCTCCCCTGAAACACAGAGCACAAAAAAAACCCTTCAGGTTTCCCATGAAAAGTGCTCATTACATGACTTTAAATGGAACAGAAGCACCACACACTGGCCATCCATGTTAAAGGGATGGAATGCAAGAGTGAATGAGGCTCAAGTCAGGGTGAGAGAGCTGGGGGTGTTCACTTGGAGAAGAGAAGGGTCCAGGGAGACCTCAGAGCTCCTTCCAGTGCCTAAAGGGGGTTCAAGAGAGCTGGAAAGGGACTTTGGGCAATGGCTGAAGAGAGAGTTCCTCTGTGGGGCCAGAAAGCCCACAAAGCAGTAACTCACCTGGTGCGCTGGTCGGGGTGGGCAGGGGTCCCCTCCTGCAAGAAGGAAACACAGAGCTGAGGATCTGCGTGGCTAAGGGACTCCCTTTGCCCTGGTTCTGCACCCCCAGCTGCCCTCGCAGGGCTGGTGGGAGGGCAAGAGGTTTGGCCACCCTGGGCTTTATGGAGACCTGACAAAGCAAGTCATGGTGGGCTCATCACCCACACCCCGCTTGGCAAACATGAGAACTGAACCTGATACAGAGGGGGAGAGGAAAAAATAACCAGAAAGCACTAACTCAAGGAAAAATTCATGAGTGAGCCTCAGGGTGCATCTTTGTACATGCCTTTGCCCAGAGTGAGACATCAGGAAGCCGTAATTGAACATGACTCCTCTCCCAGTGTGGCAGCCAAAATGGCAACTCATCCTTAGCATGAGCCTCGGCCCCAGTCATCATCTTGCCCCCGGCAGAAAAACCCTTCACCGTGTCCTCCCTGCCCAGCTTCTGTCCCACAAGACTGAATCCGGCTCTGCAGTTCCTCCCTCCACCCACAAATGCTTTTAACTCCCCTCAGACAGGCAGATCACACCAAGAGCCATGCAAGCAAATATTTTTCTCTAATACCCTCAAGGCAAGCTTCCAATAGACTGAAAGGAACAAAATATGCCTGTTTTGGGGGAGCGAGCATCATTTGCAGTAACAATTGCAGTTGTACATGTTACACTCCTTACCTTGATATAGGTACAGGAGCTGGACTTCTCACTGGAGTCACATTTCTCTGGGCATTATAGTAGTTTTCATAAACAACAGGAGCTAGGAAAAGTTGACAGCAGTAAAGTACAGGCCTCTTATAGACATAAAATACTTTTTATACCAACATTCAGCTGCTAAGTCTTTCCCCTCTCTGAGAAAACACCTGATCAGGAAACTAAAAAAACAGGACTATTATCTCCGGGGGCTGTCAAAAGTGACAGAGACTAGTGCTGCATGGCAATGAATGAAATGCAAAATGAGTGTTTTCTGCACACAAAAAGATGCTGACCAGAGCAGCCAGCTCCATGAGGAGTACAGAGCAGTAGCACTACTTTGTCAGATTCTACTAAGCTCTTACCTGGAGCCAAACTTCCAGTTTTGCGTAAATTTACGAAAAAATCAACATCCTTCTCAATGCTGCACATTTCTAAACTCTTGCGGATTTCCTCATATTTCTGCAAAAGGGAAATAAAATGCATTTCTATATATCAGGTCAAAAAATAAGGTTTTTTCCCAATTGCTTCCCACACACAGTGAAAGGCCAGTACTCACGCAGCACACAAGCTTCAGTGTCACAGGAAGCACAGAATCCCAGAATGGTTTGGGTTGGAAAGGAACCTTAAAGCCCATCCCATTCCCCCCCCTGCCATGGGCAGGGACCCCATCCACTGTCCCAGGTTGCTCCAAGCCACGTCCAACTTGGCCTTGGACATTTCTAGGGATGGGGCAACCACAGCTTCTCTGGGCACCGAGTGCCACGGCCTCACCACCCTCAAAAAATGTGGGAATCCCAGAGGAAACCCCATTTGCAACAGTTTTGGCCAATCCTTCTGCTTGCCCGCTCATGCTGGTATCTGCGGTCAGTCAAGGGCCGCAGCCCAACTTGGACAGAACACAGCTTAGGTGCCCAGGAAAACAAATATGACTTTGCCTCCCATGCAGAAAAATTAAGATTTTCAGTTGAGGTACCTCATCATTCTGGACACAGCCCAGGGAGAGCTGGTTGACGTGGAGCCAGAGGGCATTACGGAAATAGTTGATCCGCTCACACTCCTGAGTCTCAAAGAACTGAAATGACACAGACAAAACTGTCCAAAACATCCTTAAAACGAGGGCAAATCTCTTTTGTCCTGATTGCTTCTCACCCCCACGTGTCACAACAAAGATAACTGCCTAGAGCAGTTGGTGTCGGTCTGCTGCAGGAAACAAGGAAGCCATGAGTTCTCTGGTTCATCCCAAGGAGCAATGATCCCTCTATGCAACCAGGTAATTCAAAGGTGAGTGCTAAGCTTGAAAATCTGCAGGACTGATGTGGAGGGGACCACCCTGCACACTGCTACCTCTGGGGAGACCAACTCAGCTTCCTAAAGGCAGTACAGGTTCCCAAGGTACCCTGTGCTCCTGTGGTCCCAGCCCACTTCCCTTACACAGGTACCCTTGTGTCACAGAATTATTTAGGTTGGAAAAGCCCTCTAAGATCATCGAATCCCACTGTTACCCCTGCACTGCCAAGGCCACCACTAACACATTTCCCCACGTGCCACATGTACTTTTTTTTTTTAACATTTCCATGTTCCAGTTATGGAGCAATATAAAAAGCACTGGGGATGTATGAAAACACAGAATCACAGAATCACAGCATCACCAGGTTGGAAGAGACCTTCAAGACCACTGAGTCCAACCCATGCCCTAACACCAGCTCAACTAAACCATGGCACTGAGGGCCACATCCAATCTTTTTTTAAACACATCCAGGGATGGTGACTCCACCACCTCCCAGGCAGATGATTCCAGAACTTTATCACTCTTTCAGTAAAAAACTTCTTCCTAACATCCAACCTAAATTTCCCCTGGTGCAGCTTAAGGCTGTGTCCTCTTGTTCTGTCAGTTGCTGCTTGGAAAAAGAGACCAAGCCCCACCTGACTACAACCACCTTTCAGGGAGTTGTAGAAAGTGATAAGGTCACCTCTGAGTCTCCTTTTCTCCAGGCTAAAGAACCCCAGCTCCCTCAGGCGTTCCTCACAGGGTTTGTGTTCCAAGCCCCTCACCAGCCCTGTTGCCCTCCTTTGGACACGTTTGAGCATCTCCATGTCCTTCCTGAACTGAGGGGCCAAGAACTGGACACAGCACTCGAGGTGTGGCCTCACCAGTGCCGAGCACAGGGGAAGAATGACCTCCCTGGTCCCGCTGACCACACTATTTCTGATCCAGGCCAGGTGCCATTGGCCTTCTTGGCCACCAGGGCACACTGCTGGCTCAGGTTCAAACAGAGGTGTATTGACTGGTTGGTCTTCTTGCTCTTTCCAGCCCAACCCTTTTCCAAGCAGGTTTAAACCCTTTTGAAATCTGCTGTCTGGTACACCTCAGTTTCACATGCTTTTATATATTTCCATGAACATACACACTTGCTACCGCTTATGACCTTTTCAACACGTGGAGAGGAAAACCTCCATGTGATCCACCTGCAAAAGTGAAACTGCTGCTTTCCACTCCCCACCACAGAATCGTTAGGGTTGGAAAAACTGTCTAAGAGCATCGAGTCCCACCACTAAGCCAGCACTGCCAACCCACCACTAAACTGTGTCTCCATCCTAGAGACTTCCAGAGAAGACACCAAAAGTACACCAGCACAGAGACACCCACACACACCAGACAGCAAATTCCAGTTCAAAAGGGAACAGTAGAATAGCAGCCTGATGAGAGGTAACTTGGAAAGGGATCAGCACAGCTGGGAATGGGAAAGCTGGTTGCAAGCCTGAAGCAGATCTGGGATAAAATCTCAATCTTCGCAATCCCTCCATCCCCAAGTCACAGATCACAGGCCAGCAGCAGAGCAGCTGCTCAGCCCTCTCGCTACCAGTCTGGAATTCCCCAGCATGTGCTAGAAATCCCTGCTGGACCACTTCTCTGTGAGGCAGTCTGCTTCAGGCTGATACACCCACTCAGAGGGTTTCCCACACTACTGCACAGTCTGTGAGACACAAGCTGAACAACTCCTGGCACAGCTTGCATGTGGAGATGGCTTCACCTGCATCCCCCACCACCACCAGCCTCTGCTGAGAAGTCATCTAAAGTCTTCCAGAGTTTCAGACAGACTCTTCCAGTTGTTGTTGAGGCTCTAGGATGTACTGGCCTGGAGACACTGAGTATCCAGAGGTGACCACAGCTATTCAAGATGACAGCCACACCAAACATGCACGCAGGTAATGGGCAAAAATGTCACTACCTTGACTCTGCCAATTTTAAAAGCTGGTGGAAAATAAAAATAATAAAAAAATAGTGGAAACCTTGAAGCAGTGGGGCCTTGAATCCAGAAGCCAAGCTTGAGACAGACACCCAGGGTTAGCTGCAATACATCCTGCTGCTTCACTGCCAGGGGAATACTCAGAAGACAAATCTGCACTGTCCCTGAGGCCTGCAGCCAGTATTGCAAACCCAGAGGACCACGCTTGTGGAGGTGTTTAGGGGCATTTACCTCACAGGCTTTGATGTGCTCGTTCTGCCACTCTTCCCGGATCTTCTCCAGTGTGGTCACACTCTGCTGGTAACTCCTGTCTGTGAGACAAATCACATTTCAGCTGAAGGTGTCTCTGCCCAGGGCAGTGGGGTTGGAACAATATGACCTTTAAGGTCCCTTCCAACCCAAGTCATTTTATGATTCTGTAATTCCATGATTAACATTCAATAAAAAAATCCCTTCACTAGAAGGTAAAAGGCTGGGAGATGAGAGGTAAAGCAGAAGGACACAGCCTTGGTGGGGCCATGCAGGCTTCTCCAGGGAGGTTGCCCACTGCCAATACCTTGGGCAGGTGTTTTTGAGGAGCCGTGTCCGACCAAAGGGCTGGAGCTCCCCCACAAGCCACTCCACAGCTTCACAACCCACTGCCCCTGGAAACACTTCCCTTGCCCTCCCAGCATGGTATTTCCACACTCACCAGTGTCCTCCAGTGCTGATTTCGTCTGAGCCAGCTTCAGGAACAGCTGCCAATAACGGGAGAGAGAAGGAAGGTGAAGCAGAGCCTGGGTGCATCACCAATGGCACTGCAGCCCCACTGGGGAACATCACCAGCCACCTCACCTCACCCCAAAACCCAGAGCTAGGAGAAGAGCTGTGGGGCAGGAGAGCTGCAAGGAAAGACATCCCTTTCCCCCTACCCCCCGGCCACCCACTTCCTGTACCTTCTCCTGCTGCTTCTGTGTGACCAGGTTGGCGTTGCGGTGCACAGCCTGCTCTGCTTCATCCTTGTCCCGGCACCGCTGCTCGTACAGACGCTTGGCCTAGGATAGACACCGGGAACAGCGAGATGCAGACACACCTCAGGGGGAGGCCTTGGGGAAAAGCTCAGCCTGAGAGGGAACAGGCTGCCTGCAGAGCAGGGAGTGACACAAAAGGTGCCCTGCAGCTTGGGAAAAGCCTTGCAAGGCAGGCTGCTCTTGGATTGCAGTGAAAAGCTAGTGGCAATCAAGTCCATGAACATGTCCAGAGAAGGGCTCAGTAACAGGCAGGAGCACAAGTTTGATGAGAAGCAGCTGAGGGAGCTGGTGGGGCTCAGCCTGGAGAAAAGGAGGCTCAGGGGGGACCTTCTGTCTTTCCACAGCTCCCTGACAGGAGGGGGCAGCCAGGGGGGTGTCAGGCTCTGCTCCCAGGGTGCAAGGGACAGGGTAAGAGGAAATGGCCTCCAGTTGCATCAGAGGAGGTTTAGAGTAGATATTCAGAAAAACTTCTTCAAAGACAGGGTTTTCATGCCCTGGAACAGGCTACCCAGGGCAGTGGTGTAGTCACCATCCATGGAAGTGTTCAAAACAGGTGTGGGATGCGGCACTTGGGGAGATGGGTTAGTGGTGGGCTTTGCAGTGCTGGGCAAATGATTGGACTCAAGCATCTTAGAGGCCTTTTCCAACCCAGATAATTCTCTGATTCCAAATCATCTGTATCCAACCCTGCAATGCTATCACTGGCCTTGTCCTTGGCATGTTCCTGAGCACAGCCTGCACACCACTCGCACAGACACAGCATTGAGTCACAGCAGAAGAGGAAACCCTTCTCATTTAAGCCTGTCCCAGCACTCTGTGTGTGTGTGTGTGTTTGTGTGAGCAGCATTAACCCACATGGCAAGAAACAGCCCCAGATTCAGTTTACCTCCATGGTCTTCTTGTACTGCAGATTCCTGTTTTTGTGAATTGCCTCCATTATCAGCTCGATCTGTGAAGACAACAGACCTGGGGTCAGCACATCACTGACCATCAAAGCTCCAGGACACACCGTGTGGTTTAGAAGAGGAAGAGCCACACTGAGATGTGTTTAAGGACCTCCATTAACACAAAGCATCTTCACAAAACTCATCTTTTATGCTTCTGCCTAAGCCTTGAATTGTGTATGCAAAGGAGCTCTACAAACTAAATCCTAGCAATATATAGTACTGTATCACCTCCATAGACTCTGGCAAAACTGGGAAGCCCACTCCCCTCTGCTAGGTACAAGCCAGTCCCTGGCTCTAGCAGTTTCCCCTGGTTTTCCAGACAAAGGAATCTCAAGCCAGAGGAAGTTAAAAGGCTTGGCTGTTTTAGCAGCCCCTATGGAGATCATACAGCACTATAAACAAATGCTTTAAAAACATTCCAGTGCTGCGGCTGACCCCAAAAAGCACACGAAGAAGACGTGGAAGTGAGAAGAAGGAAGTTGGAGGTTACTACACAGTCGAACACAGTTACTACACAGAGGAAGGAACTCAGCACTTCCCAGCAGCGGGGATGTGGTGGGGGCTGGGGCAAGGCATGAGACAGCACCGAGATCAGCCCCTTGCTGGGGCAGGATCAGCACCCTGCAGGAAGGCACATCTTCCCACAGTGCCTGACCTTTTTCCGATGCAGCTTTTGCTTTTCCCTGAAGTCCTCCATCTTCTTTGCTTCCTCCCGAAGGGTTTGTGCCAGCTGGATGTGACCTTGTCCCACATTGTCTATCTCTGCAAAAAGAAAATAAATTCAGTATCTATATGTATATTCCTAAAGAGACTGTTTCTCATGTCAGCTTACAACACATCACACATCCAGTCTCAGAAACATGAAAAAGCAGCAACTTGTTTGAAGCAGCCTCCAAGCAGTGCTTGCCAATGTAAGGATCAATCCTGCTGGGACCTGCCCCCCAGTCTGAGAAAATTCTCCCCCTTATGCAGATAAATCTAGGCATGTTTCAACACATTGCACTGCCCCAGGACAGCAGGCACCAACTTGGAGCACAGAAAAATGAAGGCTAAAACAATCTCAAGCTGCTCTTGCTGAAAGTGAGAGGCCACACCGTGAAACACCACCCCAGCAAGCTCACCATGGGAGTGGAGCCAAATGGCAGCTCATGATTCAACCCCCAAAGCTGCTCCAAACACACAGCTGTCAACAGTCAGCAGTGGTGAGGGCAGAGCCTTGTTAGGGAGGTCCACAGGGGCAGCAAAGAAACCTGTATCGGGCAGGGGGTGGACTGGGCACAGGATAGCAGATTCTCACCCTCGAGGCGCTGTCTGATGGTACCCTGGCAGGATGTGACACATGACAATGCGTGGCAGCCAAAGCACCATCTTTTACATGCTCCAGTTAGAATCACACAATCATTTAGGTTGGAAAAGCCCTCGTAAGATCCTCAAGTTCAACCATTACCCCAGCACTGCCAAAGCCACCACTGACCCATGTCCCCACGTGCCACATCCACACGGCTTTTAAACCCCTTCAGGGATGGGGACTCCAACACCGCCCTGGGCAGCTGGGACAGGGCTGGACAACCCTTTTTATGAAAAAATTTCCCTAATATCCAACCTAAACCTCCCCTGGCCCAGCCTGAGGCTGTTCCCTCTCCTCCTGTCCCTGTTCCCTGCGAGCAGAGCCCGACCCCCCCGGCTGCCCCCTCCTGTCAGGGACTTGTGCAGAGCCACAAGGTCCCCCCTGAGCCTCCTTTGCTCCAGCCTGAGCCCCTTTCCCAGCTCCCTCAGCCGCTCCTGGGGCTCCAGCCCCTTCCCAGCTCCGTTCCCTTCCCTGGACACGCTCCAGCCCCTCAATGTCTCTCTTGTCCTGAGGGACCCAGAGCTGTCCCCAGGTCTGAGGTGTGAGTTACTGTGTGTTTGTGAAGAGGACAAGCCTAACAAACTCCAGATGAGCTTCCCATGCACAGCTTCCTATGTGCAACATAAAGATGACCTCTGAGCTGCACCTGGATCTGAAAGCCCAAGAGATCCCCAATATGATTCCCTGTGTGTCTCCTGTCCCACCTGTGCCCTGGCTCACTTTGTGCCAAACCCCACACGCTGGGATGAGCCAGGCCAGCAGTACAGCCTATGCCTGTCCTTAGCACTGCACAGCTTTAGAGATTTCCCTGTTATTTTCTTCCCAAGCAGTTGCCTTCAGGCTTTGGCGCTGCCAAGTGTCCTGGGAAACACAAAGAATTACTTACGTTGCTTGAAAACATCAAGGGACCTCTTCAGTGTACTGAAAAACATGGGCAGGGCATTAAAAAGGGTGGGAAAGCACAGTCAGGCACAGGCATCAGCAGAGCACCTCTCCCAGAACAGAGCTCACTCAACACTGACCAAAGTACCTCAAAGCACATTTATTTACCCTCTTAGCACCTCCAGCTTTTTCCCCCTCTCAGCAGGTATAACACAGTTCACTTGGTTTGAGATATACTTTATATTTTTCTGAACACTGGATGCTATTAAAAATTCAAAGTTTCATGACAAATGTTTCAGGCAACCTCCTAAAACCATCATTTGGAACAGATGAACGATTTCAACGTGGTGCATTTGCCAGTGGTTGGAAAAGTAGGGAGCTATTCTCCCTATTAATATTGCACAGTAAAGATGTCAGAAACATTTTATGTGACACCTCAATATAAAACTGTAAGTAAATGACCAGGGAACATCAGTCTGGGCTTGTATATAGCACAGAAACAAAAGAGGAAGCAGAAGGCGCCAAGGGTCACTTGGGAAATGGAGTGGCCACAGCATTCTGGACTCTGAAGGTCCACCAGGTTTGAGTCAAGGAAGTACCTGTACTTCCCTCTGGCACAAAATCTGTCTAGAGCTAACCCAAGGTCTCATGATCCTCAGCTTTCTGCTGACCCACCAGCCCACACCCCCCCAAGCGTCTACAGTGCTTTGGTTAATCTGTGGCTGGTGGGAACTTGGTGGGGTCCAACTCAAAGAAAAGCAGAACCCAGCGGGGCATTGTTCATTCATGAGAACTATTTCAGCTCATCTTCTGAACACCCCAATCACATTTCAATTCTGTTTTGTCTCCCATAGCTTCCTTCCTTCTCTTCCTCCTTGGTTGCTCCAGAAAGACCCATAAACACAGGAGACTGTGAACTTACTTCAGCTCTGTCTGCCCACAGGGCTTCTTCTTTGACAAGTTAATGAGCTCCTTGCCATACTTTTCTTCTATAATTGCCCTGTTGAGAAAAGAGAGAAATTATAGAGTCACAAATTATCAACTGGTTTGGGTTGGAAGGGACCTCAGAGCTCATCCAATTCCATCCTGTGCCATGGGCAGGGACATCTTCCACTATCCCAGGGTGCTCCCAAGCCCCCTCCAACCTGGCCTTGGATGCTTCCTGGGATGGGACAGCCACAGCTTCTCTGGGAATCCTGTGCCAGGGCCTGCCCACCATCACAGGGAAGAATTCCCTCCCAATATCCCACCTAACTGCCCTCTGTCAATGTGTGGTAGTAAGTACTCTCTGTACCTGGCACTAATCCTTAGGAAGAGCACCTGAAGAAGAGACCAAATCTTGTGAGGTGACATAAATAACACCCTTGAGAGACTACATTACCTCCCCCTCTTGGAAGAAAGGAAGGAGGAAAAGAGAGCCCATGTGTTGCAGTGTAAGAACAACCAGTTCTCTGCAGCCGCTTTGAAATCACTACAGACAACCAGGGCTGGACTTGCTTGGTCAAGTGTAGTTCTCTCCATGTGGGCAACCCTAGCTGTCTGCGGCCAGTGGAAAGGAACAAGTACTGCTAGAGGCTGCCATTAGAATGTCTACTGAATAAAACAAGTAACTTTCTAAAATGCCTTAACTTCTAACACAGAGGCAGACCCCTGGGTGGTTGATTTCTGGAGTTTGGCAGTGAAATTCACCTACCTTAACTCTAAAAACTCCAGAAGCTAATAGGGAATTTGAAAAAAAATACATATTACAGATCAATTTTTTTTTTTTCTACCTAACAGCATTCCCATGAACTTTGTTTGAGACAAAACATCCAGCAAGCACATTCTCCATAGCTGGGACTGTGTAACAGCCATGCTGGACAACTGGGCCAAGTCCAGGGAGCGGCAAACCCAGGTCCAGCCTCTGATCCCCCCCTGAGCCTCCTTTGCTCCAGCCTGAGCCCCTTTCCCAGCTCCCTCAGCCGCTCCTGGGGCTCCAGCCCCTTCCCAGCTCCGTTCCCTTCCCTGGACACGCTCCAGCCCCTCAATGTCTCTCTTGTCCTGAGGGACCCAGAGCTGTCCCCAGGTCTGAGGTGTGAGTTACTGTGTGTTTGTGAAGAGGACAAGCCTAACAAACTCCAGATGAGCTTCCCATGCACAGCTTCCTATGTGCAACATAAAGATGACCTCTGAGCTGCACCTGGATCTGAAAGCCCAAGAGATCCCCAATATGATTCCCTGTGTGTCTCCTGTCCCACCTGTGCCCTGGCTCACTTTGTGCCAAACCCCACACGCTGGGATGAGCCAGGCCAGCAGTACAGCCTATGCCTGTCCTTAGCACTGCACAGCTTTAGAGATTTCCCTGTTATTTTCTTCCCAAGCAGTTGCCTTCAGGCTTTGGCGCTGCCAAGTGTCCTGGGAAACACAAAGAATTACTTACGTTGCTTGAAAACATCAAGGGACCTCTTCAGTGTACTGAAAAACATGGGCAGGGCATTAAAAAGGGTGGGAAAGCACAGTCAGGCACAGGCATCAGCAGAGCACCTCTCCCAGAACAGAGCTCACTCAACACTGACCAAAGTACCTCAAAGCACATTTATTTACCCTCTTAGCACCTCCAGCTTTTTCCCCCTCTCAGCAGGTATAACACAGTTCACTTGGTTTGAGATATACTTTATATTTTTCTGAACACTGGATGCTATTAAAAATTCAAAGTTTCATGACAAATGTTTCAGGCAACCTCCTAAAACCATCATTTGGAACAGATGAACGATTTCAACGTGGTGCATTTGCCAGTGGTTGGAAAAGTAGGGAGCTATTCTCCCTATTAATATTGCACAGTAAAGATGTCAGAAACATTTTATGTGACACCTCAATATAAAACTGTAAGTAAATGACCAGGGAACATCAGTCTGGGCTTGTATATAGCACAGAAACAAAAGAGGAAGCAGAAGGCGCCAAGGGTCACTTGGGAAATGGAGTGGCCACAGCATTCTGGACTCTGAAGGTCCACCAGGTTTGAGTCAAGGAAGTACCTGTACTTCCCTCTGGCACAAAATCTGTCTAGAGCTAACCCAAGGTCTCATGATCCTCAGCTTTCTGCTGACCCACCAGCCCACACCCCCCCAAGCGTCTACAGTGCTTTGGTTAATCTGTGGCTGGTGGGAACTTGGTGGGGTCCAACTCAAAGAAAAGCAGAACCCAGCGGGGCATTGTTCATTCATGAGAACTATTTCAGCTCATCTTCTGAACACCCCAATCACATTTCAATTCTGTTTTGTCTCCCATAGCTTCCTTCCTTCTCTTCCTCCTTGGTTGCTCCAGAAAGACCCATAAACACAGGAGACTGTGAACTTACTTCAGCTCTGTCTGCCCACAGGGCTTCTTCTTTGACAAGTTAATGAGCTCCTTGCCATACTTTTCTTCTATAATTGCCCTGTTGAGAAAAGAGAGAAATTATAGAGTCACAAATTATCAACTGGTTTGGGTTGGAAGGGACCTCAGAGCTCATCCAATTCCATCCTGTGCCATGGGCAGGGACATCTTCCACTATCCCAGGGTGCTCCCAAGCCCCCTCCAACCTGGCCTTGGATGCTTCCTGGGATGGGACAGCCACAGCTTCTCTGGGAATCCTGTGCCAGGGCCTGCCCACCATCACAGGGAAGAATTCCCTCCCAATATCCCACCTAACTGCCCTCTGTCAATGTGTGGTAGTAAGTACTCTCTGTACCTGGCACTAATCCTTAGGAAGAGCACCTGAAGAAGAGACCAAATCTTGTGAGGTGACATAAATAACACCCTTGAGAGACTACATTACCTCCCCCTCTTGGAAGAAAGGAAGGAGGAAAAGAGAGCCCATGTGTTGCAGTGTAAGAACAACCAGTTCTCTGCAGCCGCTTTGAAATCACTACAGACAACCAGGGCTGGACTTGCTTGGTCAAGTGTAGTTCTCTCCATGTGGGCAACCCTAGCTGTCTGCGGCCAGTGGAAAGGAACAAGTACTGCTAGAGGCTGCCATTAGAATGTCTACTGAATAAAACAAGTAACTTTCTAAAATGCCTTAACTTCTAACACAGAGGCAGACCCCTGGGTGGTTGATTTCTGGAGTTTGGCAGTGAAATTCACCTACCTTAACTCTAAAAACTCCAGAAGCTAATAGGGAATTTGAAAAAAAATACATATTACAGATCAATTTTTTTTTTTTCTACCTAACAGCATTCCCATGAACTTTGTTTGAGACAAAACATCCAGCAAGCACATTCTCCATAGCTGGGACTGTGTAACAGCCATGCTGGACAACTGGGCCAAGTCCAGGGAGCGGCAAACCCAGGTCCAGCCTCTGATCTCCTCCTGGCTAGACACTTCAGTGGCAACCTACACCTCCTTCAAGAATGAAGAGGACACAGGGTGTGAAGGAGGCTTTTGGCACTCTGCATTGTCATGGATGAGTGAGACGTGGTTCTCAGGGTCCACTTCCTCATTGGAAGGCCCAAGTTCTTCTGGAACATGGGATTACAGCCTGAACAGATGTCGGTGCATTAGGCACCTCTAAGTGCAGTTCTCCTCCTGTTCATGCCCATTATGTTTGTTCCAGGCTGCTCTGTACCAAGTCATGCAGTCAGAGGTTGGTTTTCTCCAGTTGTCACTGCCAACATGACATTGATTCAATGTACAGTGTTCTACAATGCTCTTCACATTTAGCCACTGCTAACCAGGTGAACCATAAAGGCAAAATACATGGCCAGATCCTCTCAGCTGTTTCTGTAGCCACAGAACCTCTGCTTAGGTCATCTCCTCTGATTAATAACAGCAGTACCTAACCCTACCACTTTTTAACACTGAATCTGTGGGGCATTCATAACGTACAAAGACAAAGTCAGGACAAAGCCGTGCCTCTCCTAGGCCAAGATCTTCCAACCTGATCTTCTGCAAGGTGAGCAGCAAGGTGAACTTCATGGGACAGCATTTTAACATAGTGGATAGTTACACATGGCAGAAATCAAACTGGGAATACCAGGAGAAGGAGCAGTGCCACAGCATCACTTCCAGGCTCAACCCAACCTGCTGCCAGAGGCAGCTCCCTACCTTTCCTTCAGGAAGTCTTCAAACTCTTTGCAGCTCTTCCTGCCATCATTCAGATGCTGAATGATGCTGTCGTAGCCAACTGTGCTGGTCAGATCCGTGCTCTGAAAACACAGGAACAGGAGTCATGTCCTTGTCAGTGCAATCCAGGGCCACTGCCACCTCCTGAGGCATTTGCACAGGCCATGGCTCAGTGGGAGCAAGCATGCAAGTGCCTCTTCAGGAAATAAAATCTTTTCTTTTAGGGATGGGAGAGACTTCAGAATAAGAGCAAAGGTGGCAATTTGAAACAAGGTACACCTATGCCATTCACACTTGCTATAGACTTCTGAAGGGTCAGTGTTTTCTTGCAAATTATTCCTAAAAACATATATTGCATTGATGCATGAAGAAGAAGAAGAAGAAGAAGATGATGAAGAAGAAGAAGACGAAGAAGACAAAGAAAAAGAAAAAGAAGAAAAAGAAGAAAAAGAAGAAAAAGAAGAAAAAGAAGAAAAAGAAGAAAAAGAAGAAAAAGAAGAAAAAGAAGAAAAAGAAGAAAAAGAAGAAAAAGAAGAAAAAGAAGAAAAAGAAGAAAAAGAAGAAGAAGATGAAAAGAAGAAGAAGAAGAATAAAAAGAAAAAGAAGAAGAAAAGAAGAAGAAGAAAAAGAAGAAGAAGAAAAAGAAGAAGAAAAAGAAAAAAAAGAAAAAGAAAAAAAAGAAAAAGAAAAAGAAAAAGAAGAAGAAGAAAAAGAAGAAAAAGAAAAAGAAAAAAAGAAAAAAAGAAAAAAAAGAAAAAGAAGAAAAAGAAGAAGAAAAAGAAGAAGAAAAAGAAAAAAAAGAAAAAAAAAGAAAAAGAAATAAGAAAAAGAGAAGAAAAGAAAAAGATAGTTGCAGCAATGATGTAGGCTGACTTACTCTACCCCATTCTTTCCCCATTCCCATGCATTGAAGCACCTTAGGACAAAAAATGGACTTTTGCCCTATGACTGTTGGGAATTTACCACCCCAGGCAAAGGGCAGGGCTCCTAAGTGCTTTGATAGTGCAAAGACCATGAACTCTCCCAGTCTGGACAGAACCTGAAGCAGAAGCAGCAAGCCAAGCAGAAGGTTCCACCTGTTGTCTTCTGGAACAAAGACTAGTGCCACATCCACGTGCCTTTTGAACACCTCCAGGGAAAGAAACACAGGGAGAAATATAGGGGAAGAGGCTGCAGAAAGGGAGCAGTAGTAGGAGCAGGTATGAAGCTCAGCAACAGGAAACAAAAGCCACAGAAGGTTATCGAGAAACCTGAAGAGGAATAGTGGCAGGATGGAGAGGTTCAGGACGTGGTTCAAAGCCAGGATGAGAGTATGCAGAGATCTGGCATTAAAGTGCGGGCAGCAGAAGAGGGGATTTCTCAAGAGCTTATTCCTGGTGCAATAAATGAGGAGAACAGGGCTGGTATTTGCAATAAAGGAAGGATTTAATTAAGAGGAATTCCCTATTCAAGTACTTGACTGCCAGTGACCAGAAAGCAAGAAGTGAAGGGGAGATCTGATGGAGTGGGACTGACAGGAAATCCACAGGGATCCCAGATCAGCTTTGCTGTGTCTGTGGGATGCACAGAAGACCGGACTGTGGAGCAGGACTTAAGCAGAAACCAAACTTCCTTTACAAAGAACAAATGTCTCTCCAAAATGAGGTTAGTACTGATAACAACCAGCTCTCAGGTTGCTCTACATCTTCACTAATCAGGTCTGTGAAAAGGAAACACTGCACTGAAGTCAGTCTTCATTACATTTGCAAAATGAACAGCCTAACTTGAATTCCTATCCCCCGTTTCAAAGGAAACAAAATGGATGCAGAGCACAACTGCTGGTCACTGCAAGCCCAGGCAGGAGGGAGGGTCAGAGCCCCATCATTGCATGTCCAGGGGCACCCAAAGGCTCCTGCATCCTGCTCTGCTGCCTGGGACTCTTGGGCTCTCTGTGCCAGGCAGATGGGTCAAGGGGAAAACTGGGAGTATCCATCAATAATGTGCATTAAGCTCCTTGTTTTATCACTCTTCCTCCTACAGCAGAAGGATTTAATTCCAGCACATGTGTGTTTCCTAAGCACCCAAGGCTGGACCAGACCCCAGGGTGCAAGGTGTTACATGAAACACAGAACCATAAAATCATTTAGGTTGGAAAAGCCCTCTAACACAATCAAGTCCAAACATTCCCTGGCACTGCCACGGCCACCACTAACCCATCGACAAGTGCCACATCGACATGGCTTTTAAATCCCCCTGTGAGAGGCTTCCATGGGAGGAACTCTGGTCCCAAACAGAGCTGGGCAGGGCTGTATAGTGTGAAATCAGCCTTTGCAGCACCCTTCTGAGCAGGTTTGGCAAAGGAAGAGTCAAAAGGACCAGCATGACTGGGGGTGTTCAGCCTGGAGAAGGCTCCCAGGAGACCTCAGAGCCCCTGGCAGGGCCTAAAGAGGTTCCAGGAGAGCTGGAGAGGAACTTGGGACAAGGCACAGAGGGACAGGACACAGGGAATGGCTTCCCAGTGCCAGAGGGCAGGGACAGATGGGATATTGGGAAGGAATTGCTGTCTGTGAGGGTGGGCAGGCCCTGGCACAGGGTGCCCAGAGCAGCTGTGGCTGCCCCTGGATCCCTGGAAGTGTCCAAGGCCAGGTTGGACAGGACTTGGAGCAACATGGGACAGTGGAAGGTGTCCTGCCCCTGGCAGGGGTTGGGATGGGGGGGTCATGAGGGTCCCTTTCAACCCAAACCACTCTGGGATTCTGTGACTGCAAAGGCAGGGCTGGTGACAGCAATGGAAGTGCCACACAGCAAGCACAGAGCCATGGGAACAGAGAAGAAGATTTAAAAACGTAATAAACTAACCCAAAGACAGATATGAAGGACGGGGAGTGTTGGGGTTCCTCCCCGCCTGCCATGGGGTCCTGGGAGAGGGGACCCTGGGGTAGAGGCATGGCCTAGGCATGGGGTCTCCCTGCTCCCTGGTCACATGTGCCCTAATCCTGTTCCCCATTGCTTATTTTGTGTTCCCCTGCCCAGGGAGGACCCTGCTTGTCTGGTGATTGCTCGATTCTTCAGCAGTCCCCCGGCCATGTGCCTGGAGAATAAAGATCTCTGAAACTTCTATCAAGAATTGCTCCCTATTTCTTTCCACAGGCCTCGCTGTCTAATGCATGTTGCAGGAGACCCCGCTGCAACAGGGGAGTTGCACCAAGCCCTGCCCAAACAGAGCACGAGGGCCTCTCCTGCCACTCTCCAGCAGACATCTGTCCTGGCCCTCCCTGCTGGGCAGAGCTCTGAGCCCATGTGCTATTTAGAGGACAGCCCATGGAAACTGCAAATGGATGATTTCAAGGTGACAAAGCAGCACCTGATGTTTCCCGAGCCTGCAGGACATGCACCCCCCTTCCTGATCTGCTGCCTGGATTTGCACCCAATGGACTCAGTAAGGAGAAGGAATTTGCGTGCTGCTTGTGATGTTTTGGGATTTGGTTACATCTTCAGCCAAAAGAGGGGCTAAAATGTTCTGGTGGGGATATGAAAGCACGTCATGATCCTGTCTGAGTCACAGCAAGCTGCTGACCTTGGTGTTTCCATCTTCTGCCCCACTTTACACGGAAAACCCCTGCAGACACACACCCTATGAAGCAAATGGCATTGGAGACACATAGAAACACAGAAATGTTTAAGTTGGAAAAGCCATCCAAGACCATTGAGTCCAGTCACTCCCCAGCACTGCCCAGCCCACCACTGTCCAACCCATGTCCCCAAGTGCCCCATCCACACAGCTTTTAAATCCTTCCAGGGATAGGGACTCAAACACTGCCCTGGACAGCCTGTTCCTAGGATTAATAATCCTTTCCATGAAGGAATTTTCCCTAAAATCCAGTCTAAACCTCACCTGACTCAACCTGAGGCCATTCCCTCTCCTCCTGTCCCTGTTCCCTGCGAGCAGAGCCCGACCCCCCCGGCTGCCCCCTCCTGTCAGGGACTTGTGCAGAGCCACAAGGACCCCCCTGAGCCTCCTTTGCTCCAGCCTGAGCCCCTTTCCCAGCTCCCTCAGGAACTCTCCAGCCCCTTCCCAGCTCCGTTCCCTTCCCTGGACTCCTCCAGCCCCTCAGGGTCCCCCTTGTCCCAGAGCTGTCCCCAGCACTGGAGGTGCCCCAGCAGCGCCAGCACAGGGACGGGCACTGCCCTGGGGCTGTGTCACACCAGGGCTGGCACAGCCCCGGTGCCACTGGCCTCTTGCCCACCTGGGCACCCCTGGGCTCATGTCCAGCTGCTGGCACCAGCACCCCCAGGGCTTTTCCTGACACTTTCCAGCCCCTCTGCCCCAGCCTGGAGTCGCAGGGCTTGGTGTGGCCCAAGTGCAAGATCTGGCACTTGTTCTCATTGCCCCTCACACCACCAGCCTCAGCCCATGGATCCAGCCTGCCCAGATGCCCTTGCAGAGCCTTTTTGCCCTCCACCAGTCTGTCCCAACCTTCCCAAACTGAAAGGTTTGGGGCACTGCACTTGTTCATGAACCACCTCTTGAAAGATCTATATTTATTCCAAGCTCTCAGTACGTTTCCTCAGCCTTGTGTGCTTAGAGAAAGGCACCAGAAGCCGGTGACTATTTTAGTAGTCAGAAACACTGTGCAACTGTAACTGGCTGTGCTGTCCTTGCTCAGGGTGCAGCCTCAGAATCGCTCAGTATCCTGCAGAAGTTGCTGAGACAAAGAGAAGTGCTTATGCTGGTGCCTGCAGGGAGTAGAGTGAGGAGAGCCTGCACAAGGTTGCAGTTCCTCCCCACCCCGTAACCAGGAGGGTACAACAGGACAGACAAAACTCATTGCAGGGAGGAAAAGGCCTCACTGCAAATCCACCCACCTCGGATCAGTATTCCTGCAAAAAGCAGCTTTTTGATTAGTAATTTTCCATTTGAAGTTTCCTCCCCCTACGCCAACACCTTCCCTGCTTGTCCCAGAGAAGCCAAAAGCAATGGACCATCCTGCCTTGACGCAACGACCTCTTCTTCCCACAAACCCTACCTTGTTCCTTTGAAACAATGACCTGGGGATTTCACAACACTGCTAAGTTTCACCAAGCCAGTCCCCGTTTAGAGAAGGAGAAGCAGGGGAAAGGGGAAGTAAAACATCCAGCATCACATCATCAGTCAGCAGCCAGGGAATAAACCCAAGAACCCAGGGCTGCGTCCTCCCCAGCCATGGGTTGTTTTAGCAGCATCTCTAAATACACTGCAGGGAGCAGAGCATTGTCTCATTAAAACCAAATGACCAAAATTCCACTCTTCAAGTTGCAACCTGTTGACCCACAGATCACAATTAGAACGGTTCTTAGCATTACTGTCATTTCTATTTTTACCATATGGTTTTACAGCACCAAAGTGCAGTGATGAGACCCAAGGCTGTTGGGTTATCCGAAATATGTGCAAGAATCAGCTTGTGGAGAACAAGGCATGTAGAAAGAAAGTGAAAAAAAGTGAAAGAGAAGACCTCACATAGTGAAAGAAGAAGAGCAGATTGCAAAAACAAATGAAAACAAAGCGTCATGCTTGCCCAACTTGTGGCAATCACTACAGGCAGGGCAAAGACAAACAAACACAAGCTTTGGGCTATTTCTGGTTTTGCACAGCTCTCTCACAGGCAGGCAGGACACACAGCTGGTGGGAGGGAGTGACATGGGAGCTGGAGCATGCCGGGCAAAAAATGTTCGGCTTCAGGCATGTCCGGACTTCAGTCCCTGAGCAAGCAGGAGCTGCAGTGGGGTGCCAGAGAGCAAACCTCTTTATTTGAGAAAATTTATCATCTTGTGTTGAGACCCAAGAGCAAACTTCAGCGCAGAGAGCCAAGTAGCCCCGTGCTTTCCCGACAGAGCACATCAGGAATATCACACCATCAGCTCCAGCAGGGAACAGGAGCCAGTGCAGGAACAGACACAGCACCCACCGAAGGAACCAGAACTGGTGGGGTTTAAAACTAAATCAGTCCCCAGGTGAGGCTAGAAGCACAGCCCTGCTACCCCAACAGAGCAAAGGGTGGGCTGCAGTTTAGCATACAATCACAGAATCCAAGAATGGTTTGGGTTGAAACAGACCTTAAACCTCATCCAGTCCCACCCCCTGCCATGGGCAGGGACACCTTCCACTATCCCAGGTTGCTCCAAGCCCTGTCCAACCTGGCCTTGGACACTTCCAGGGATCCAGGGGCAGCCACAGCTTCTCTGGGCAACCTGTGCCAAGGTCTCACCACCCTCACCCTTATCATCCTATCCACACAAAGAAATTTGGAGGTCATCACTCACAACCAGCCACATTTCAAAGCTAGAGGATTCAATACCAAAACTGGCCTAGGTTTTGAGGGCCTGGACATTTTTTAGACTCTGTCTTGTCAATTGGAGCATATCTCCCCTGGAGCACTCCCAAAGTCTCCTCCTTCTCATCAGGCTGTCCTAACCACTGAGAAATTTGCCCCCACCAGAATAACATACATTTTTCCCAGTATTTAGGGATTCTGCAGGTAGAGTGGGATGATGAGTTAATTTGGGGCAAAAAAAAAGACGTGGACATTTTGTTGGACCAGCAGACCTGAAGCTGAGCCAGCATCACCACTGAAGAACAATGTGTGGCAGCATCTGCCACCTGCCCAGAATCATGCAGCAATGGTTCTCTTGATCTCACCTTATCTGATAGGTGAAGAACCTACAGAAGATGAAAGTTGTGCCTCACCAAGCTCTTTGTAATGATAGGACAAGGAATGATGGTTTTAAACTAAAAGAGGGGAGATTCATATTAAATATAAGGAAGGAATTGTTTGGATTGTTTTTGATGAGGGTGTTAAAACACTGGCACAGGTTACCCACACAAGCTGTGGCTATGCCATCCCTGAAAGTGTTCCAGGCCAGGTTGGACGGGGCTTGGAGCACCCTGGTCTAGTGGAAGGTGTCCCTGACTATAGTAGGGTGGTGGACGAGATGGTTTGTAAGGTCTTTCCCAACCCAAACTGCTCAAAACTTCTTTGATTCTAAGAAATCACTTGCTTTGGCAAAGACTTCTTCTATTTTTGCCTTACGCAAAGCCATTTAAGAGGAAAATTGCAGGAGGAAGTGCATACCCACTCACAGCACTCAGCAGCAGGCAGAAGCTGGATGTGCAGCCCTCCACACCTCATCTTGATTTGTTTTTTGCTTCCTGCCCTTACTCCCCTCCTCCTCCCCAGCCCTCACAGCTGATGCACAGTCACCAGTACGTGGTGTGGCAGCTGCTTGGGGTGGTACCTGCCTTTTCCATGGGCCCAATGACCGCAGAGGGGCCTCAGTCTCTCCACTGAGTCACATCCATCACGTTCCCATCCAGTCCAACCTCCACCCCAGCTGCCTGCCCCAGGCACATTTCCTCGGTCAGGGGGCTTGGAGCATGAAGGCTTCAGAAAGAACAAAAACCAGGAAAAATCCCTGGCAGCACCAAGTGTTTTGGGGCTCAGCAAGAACCAGGGATTGTTCAGGAAATAACCGTATTTGCAGTAAAAGGGGTCAGGCAAGAGTGAGCGCCCCACGCAATGCCCCAGATCCACCTTGCCCTGGGAGCTGGAGGCTGCTCCTGTGCTGGTGTTATCTCCTACTGAGCCCCCTCCTCCAGGATCCTCCTTCAAAAAGCACCACACCACAGCTGGAGAGGAACAAACTAGACAGCAGAAGCTGAAGTCAGCCCTGCGGCGAGCAGCTCTTCTTCAATGCAATGTGCCACTGAGGCGTGACAAACTTTGTCTATTCAGCCTTCCTGGCATCACAGTTATTCCCCCAGCCTGGGGGGATGCTGCCACCACCCTCAAAACCTTCCCTCTGCCTCTTTGCAAAGCAAAGGGAGCACCTTGGAAAACTGCTCTGCAACAAATAGCTGGGAAGCAGCAGCCAGATGCAAAGTTGGCTTTATTCTCCACGTATTTGACAACCCTCTGCCAGTTAACTCGCTAATGATGCTGGGTGAACCTGGTGTTCTGCACTTATTCCTCAACACTCAGGAGCCCCAAACCCGGTGCCAGCTCTTCCTGGGGCTTGTGCTTCTCTTCCACATCCTACAAGATGGGAGCAGCTTTCAAGCAACATCTGGGAAACCCCAAGCACCATTCACAGATGAAGGTTTTCAGCCCCAAAAGACCAAATTTGGTAATTTACTTCCTGGTTGCCAGTACTTGGAATGAAGGTCCACCACAAGAGGAACTGAGTAGCCACAGAGCTGAAGTTTTGCAGCAGATATGTGGGTTTCCTGCACTTCTCCTTTTATAAAAGCATAATTCAGACTGAAAAGAATAAATTGTGGTTTTCTCTGAACCGTGGGTTTTCCTCCATGGCTCAGCAGCTGGTAGCAGCACACACCGAGTGATTTGCTCCTAGTCCGGGATTAGCTCCACATCAAGAGAACATTTTTGGCCATGGTGTCTCCAAGTAATTCACCGATGGCCAATTAATGTTATCAAATCCTTCAACCTGGCACTGACTTCCTCCAGCAAGGCAGCAGCTACTTGCTGGGATTATTTTGGCTGCATGGAGCAGGTTGTAAAGCCAGAACTCTCAGGAGTTCTGTGCATGGGTGGGCAGTGCCTGCTGGGCATCACAGAATCCCAGAATGGTGTGGGTTGGAAGGGACCTTAAAGCCCATCCCATTCCACCCCCTGCCATGGGCAGGACACCTTCCACTATTCCAGGTTGCTCCAAGCCCCATCCAACCTGGCCTTGGACATTTCTAGGGATGGGGCAACCACGGCTTCTCTGGGCACCCTGCGGCAGTGTTTTACCGACCCAGAGCACTCAGCAAAGTCACCCCACGACCACGATCGTTGGCTTTGGAGCCAACTCTAACCAGAGAGCAGTGATCCCTCCACTTCCAGCTGTGCCCCCTCGGCTCTGGCTGGCTCTGCCCCCGCTGCCCCGGTCCCGCAGTGCTTCCGCTCACCC
>NW_008240031.1:2564249-2568466 GCF_000691975.1 Corvus brachyrhynchos | reverse complement strand
AGGTTTCATGGAATCATAGAATTGCTTAGGTTGGAAAAGACCTCCAGAGACCTCGAGTCCAACCATTCGCCCAGCACTGCCAAGCCCACCATTAACCCATGCCCCACACATGCACAGGATTTTTAAATACAAGGATAAGGACTTTCCCACTGCTCTGGGAAGCCTGTGCCAGGGCAGGAAAACCCTCTAGGTAAAGACATTTTCCTAATATCCAATCTAAACCTCTCCTGGCACAGCTGCAGGCTGTTTCCTGGCCTGTACCTTGTACCTTGGGAGCACCGCCCAAACCCTCCTGGCTCCTCCCTCCCGTCAGGGGGTTGTGCAGAGCCAGAAAGTCCCCCCTGAGCCTCCTTTGCTCCAGCCTGAGCCCCCGCAGCCGCTCCCGAACGCACAGAGCCCTCCTTCACAACACACATC
Organism: Corvus brachyrhynchos; assembly: GCF_000691975.1. Lineage (NCBI taxonomy): Eukaryota > Metazoa > Chordata > Aves > Passeriformes > Corvidae > Corvus > Corvus brachyrhynchos. The sequence goes on along the minus strand of NW_008240031.1, from coordinate 2,568,049 downwards.
CCGTGTCACTCACAGTTTATTAGGGGCCATTGCCTGACACAAGGCACTCCTTGACGGACTTCAGGGCGATGCTTTGAAAATACGAAAGCAGAGATATGAAACTATGTGCTGAAATGCCTCAATCACACCCACTGCCCTCATTGCTGCCTCTGCTTGAACACAGGGACAGCTAAAACACTCCAGTAATGTAAAAAAAAGCATTTTCCACTTACTGAAATAAATCTGCTCAATTGTAACCTGAGGCTGATTTAGGCAGACTAACCCTGTGCAGTGTCCTGACACGAGAGAGCACAAACCCTCACCATGGATCCACAACATCAAGCACCTAAATAGGCTCTAGGAGAGCTGGAGAGGGACTTGGGACATGGGCACGGAGTAACGAAACAAGAGGGAATGGCTTCCCACTGAGAGAGGGCAGTGTTAGATGTGATACTGGGAAGAGATTCTTCCCTGTGACCGTGGTGAGGCCCTGGCACAGGGTGCCCAGAGAAGCCGTGGCTGCCCCATCCCTGGAAGTGACCAAGGCCAGGCTGGATGGGGCTTGAAGTAACCTGGGATAGAGGAAGATGTCCTGCCCACAACAGGGGGTGGATGTAGATGATCTTCAAGGTCCTTTCAAACCAAACCCACTGTGATTTTGTGATGCACTCACCATTTCCCAGCTTCCCAGCCCCACCTCTTGTCCAGGGCAGCCCATGGACCCATGACCCATCCTCCAAAACCTTCATCCACTGACCTTCACGATGACCTGACTGGATGTATTTACCACATGGTGCTTCCATGAGGAAGTTACCACCTTCCTGCATCACAGCTGCAGGAGGGCAGAAACCTGAACCTTGGAATATTTATCTTATGTTACTAGAAAAATACACGTCTCTATGCAATTTTGGACTAAGACATCTCTGAGCTCAGGGCTTTCCAACTATAGCAGCATGTAAGTAAAACATGGCACAGCAACACCAAATACTAACTGAGGTTTAATCACTGAGCAGGAACACAGTCACAAGTTGTAAAAGCTGTCCTGGTAGGAACAAGTGATGTTGCGCAGATCAGAGCAGAAACGTTCCACAGCAGTATTCCCTCACACCTGTGAGGCCCCCACTGCCACCTCTTCTGGGGCTGCGGGGGAAAAGAAACAAGATGGTGACAGACCAAAGATCTGCACAGGAGCCCCTCCTCCTGGAGCACAGCACTAACTGTTCCCAGAAAGGTATCTGAAATCTCAGGGCTGCAAGTGTGTGTTTATTTTTGCCCAGTACTGCAGAGCTCACTCTTTCAAAGCACTCAGGCCAATAACAAGAGAATCCTGTATAACCTTAACTGAGAATGCTTCCAGCTGCCGGTAACTCTACCGGTTTGCACTGGGAGGCAGGACGCTCTGGTACAGGATGTCAACTGGAGACAGTGCACACACCAACGCTAGTCCTGCTCCAGCCCTGAAAACCCCCCTGTGCTGGGCAGTTCTCCAGTGTGAGCAGCAGGGGAGGGGGGATTCTGTCCCGCTCAGGTGAGACCCCACCTGCAGCGTTGCCCCAGCCCTGGGCTCCAACAGCACAAGGACCTGGAGCTGCTGCAGCCAGTCCAGAGGAGGCACCAAGATGAGCAGAGGGATGGAGGAGCTCTGCTGTGCGGAAAGATTGGGAGAATTGGGCTTGTTCAGCCTGCAGAGGAGGTGGCTTTCGGGTGACCTAATTGTGGCTTTCCAGTATCTGAAGGGAGCTGACAAGAAAGGTGGAAAGAGACAATGTAGAAGGATCTAGAGTGACAAGGAGCAATGGCTTCATAGTGACAAAAGCCCAAGGTTAGATGGGATATTTGAAAGGAATTCTGGTGAGGGTAGTAAGGCTGGCAAGGCCCTGGCACAGGCTGCCCAGAGCAGCTGTGGGTGCCCCATCTCTAGAAGTGTTCAAGGTCAGGCTGGACAAGGCTTGGACCAGCCTGGGACAATGGAAAGTGCCCCTGCCCATGACCAGAGGGTGGAGCGAGATGATCTTCAAGATCATCCAATCAGAACCATTCTGGGATTCTAGGATTTATATTTCTAGCTACTACTATTGTGACAGCTACACCTGCAGTTGTCCTGAAACACAAGGATGAGTCTACCAAAGGCCTGGCACCAGGATGGGTCAGACAGCAATTCCAAGAAATGCTGTCTCACAGTCTCAGGCAGTTAAGAGATTCCTGTGACGTCCAGTGGGTAATCCTCATGACAGGACAGCACAAGCTGCCTCCCCAGCAGCACTGCCTTTCTGCAGGATAAGCTGCCCGGAACAAAGGATGAACACTGAGAAGGTCCCTCAGCTCTGTCATCCTCCTGGTTCATGTCAGGGATGTTTGCTCACTCAACCAGTAAAGATAGCCCTAAATTTCTGGGGTTCCTCTAGCAGGGCTGTGTCCGGGGGAGTTCAGCTCTGTGGTTCTACAGGCACAGGAGCCAGACAGAAGTACAGACAAAAGGCAATCATTCAGAACACGGTATTTTTACATTCAGAACAGAGCCTTTTTACATGGGAACCTTTATTCTCACCGAGATCTGTACATTCAAGTCGCACATGCTTTCGTCTTTGACGGAGCTGGAACACTGGATCACAACAGCCTAGTCTGTTTGAACAGTTTTAGGAGTTTATGCTTCAAAAGTAGCCAGAAAATTTGTGACTATTTCCTTCAACTTCGCTTCTGTCTGGTCGGAGATCTTCCCTTCGGTCCTGTGGGAAGAGTTCAACTTCTGACACAGCAATCAAAACAGGGTCAACCCCCAAGACAAACACAGAAGCTTTACAACAAATCTCCCCACGTCTAACAAAATCAGTAGATAAATGAACACATTTGTTTGGTGCATGAAGCCACCATCCCACTGATAGAACATCCCTTTTCCTAAAAGAGCCAGTCCTGTTTAAGAACTGAAGTCTGCCTGCAAATTCTTTCACAACAGCCATACATATTCCAGCAAGGCCCTACCTAGACAGCTGTGCCCCAGAGACAGAAAGCACATGATCTCCCTCATGACAAAAAAGCCAGGACCAGTTTCCAGGACAGGCCGTTGGAAATACTCAATCCCCAAGAGTTCACTCAGCAGCACTTAACCCACAACACTCCAACAGCTTAAAGCTGTCCAAAATAAGGAACTGACTCAATCAAGTAATTTCAGGAACAGGTTAGAGGAGATGCATTTTAAGTAGGTTCACTTTAAGCATCAGCTGCATTTCCTAAAAGCTGAAGCTGAAGCAGGTGGATGGTAGGAAGGCTGATTTAACCCACAGTTACGATACAGCCAGCTGAAAGCCTGATGTTCTAGGATACACTAAATTAACAGCTCGATGACCATCATCTGCACTCCAGACATCAACACCCTTGAGATAAAGCGAGGTAAACAAACCACCATACCTGATTGTGGAGAGGAGTGCCTGGTGCTGGCTTATTACATGAGCTAGGAAAGCACTCTCAAATTTTGTGATCTTGCTGGGCTCCAGCTTGTCCAAGTGACCTCTGACACCAGCATAGATAACTGCCACCTGCTCCTCAATAGCCATGGGAACTGCAGGAAAAGACAGCACTCACACCACTGGAACTCTTCCATAAAGACACATCAGACTACACAGAGTCCTTGGAAGACCAAGTGCACATGGACAGTTTGGTTCAAGCAAATCTGCATTTATCATGTGCACAGAACAGACACAGTAAATGCCAACCAAGCCCAACCTCGTTAGCACAAGGCACTAATGGGCACCCAGACCTGCCAAGCCAGGGCACTCACCATACTGGCCCTGCTTGAGCAGCCCTGTCAGGCGTACACAGCGGTG
>NW_008240031.1:2558164-2564229 GCF_000691975.1 Corvus brachyrhynchos | reverse complement strand
GCTGCTGCGTGGCAGCGTCCAGGTCAGAGCCGAACTGGGCGAAGGCAGCGACCTCCCGGTACTGAGCCAGCTCCAGCTTCATGGTACCTGCCACCTGCAGGGGACAAGTCAGAGCCACTGTGATCACCTGCAAGTGTCTCTAGAGTTGGAAGGTTATCTTGCAGCCGAGAGTTCTCACGAGTCAGGTCTGCCTGCATTCCAGACAAGTCAATCTAAAAACTGACAGATGATCATAAGCATTTCTAAAAATCCCACCCTTTCACATAAGCATGCTATTTCTCCCTGAAACAGCAACTGTTGATACTAAACCTCTCTATTTCCATACCTGGACTAAAAGCCTGGGGTTAAGAGAGCATTCTCTACTTCTAAGTGATCAGTACCCAGTTCAGCAGATCAAAATTTAATCCGGTACACATCTTTATGCAGATACTGTTTCCCTTTCTCCCACACCTTTCTCAGCAGGCACTGGGAGCATTAAGAGATCTCTAACGTTTGTTCTTTTATCATTTTGTAACACTAAGAAATCCAAAGCTTTGTTCCCTCTGTTCACAGCTCATCAGAATGAAATGGCTTGGAAGGCCTACACACCACTCATCTCTAGCATGAGGAGGAACAACAATTTCACAATTACCTGCTTCATAGCCCTGGTCTGAGCAGCAGAACCCACACGGGACACAGACAGACCAACGTTGATGGCTGGACGGATACCTTTGTAGAACAACTCAGTTTCCAAGAAAATCTGCAGGATGGAATTGTATCATCACCTTGTTCAGAAGCCTGGAGGCCTCCTCAGAGACCAGCCACTAAGTTCCATGGAGATGCTGGGCTGTGAGGAAGGCCTACCTGTCCATCAGTGATGGAGATGACATTGGTTGGAATGTAAGCAGACACGTCCCCAGCCTGAGTCTCGATGACAGGCAAGGCGGTCAGAGAGCCACCCCCGAAGGAGTCGTTCATTTTGGCTGCTCTCTCCAGCAGCCGAGAGTGCAGGTAGAACACATCACCTGGGTAGGCCTCACGACCAGGGGGGCGGCGCAGCAGCAGAGACATCTGACGATAGGCAACGGCCTGTGTGGTGCAAAGACAGCCTTCAGAGCTCAGCACCCCACTTAGCATTTTGGATTTCTAAGCCTGAGGTGATCTTACAGCTACAAACACCGACGCCACACCACAAGGCCTAAAACCAAAGCTTCCTGACCTGTTTGGACAAGTCATCGTAGATGATTAGTGCGTGTTTCCCGTTGTCTCTGAAGTACTCCCCCATGGAGCAGCCTGAATAGGGAGCCAGATACTGCAGGGGTGCTGCATCGGAGGCTGTGGCAGACACCACAATGGTGTACTTCATGGCATCTGGAAAGGATTGGAGACACCTCTGAGTGCCATTACCTCATCACTCCCAAATCAGCAAACACAATAAGCATGTCAAGTACCAGTGCTGAAGCAAGTCCAGGCAGTGTCACTACGCTGCTACAGGAAAGCCCAGCACACCAGCTGAACACATCTGCTAGCAACACTGACTCAGGAAGTCTCAAAGGCAAGTTTGTGGCAGCTAACATCTAACACTTGCAGACTTCTTTCCCAATTAAAACGAAGCTTAAAACTACGACAAGCTTCTGTTCTAGAAAAGTAACTCACACTGAAAGCCCATGGTTTCCTGGCTGCTGCAAGAAAGTACAACCCTTTGCTACATAGTCTCAAACAAATTATTGTCCTTAAAATGTGTTTTTTTCTGTGATAGACGCCAGGCTCAGCAGGCAAGAGGTCAACGTGCCTGATCTCTTGCAAGCCCTGTTACAAGTGGAGCCTTGGTCATAGAGATCACTGACTCTGAAGAGATGCTATAATTTAATGCCTTGTGTTTGGACAGTGAAAGGTCTTCACTAAATTTGCAGCTGCCATTCACACTGACTGGCATATGGAACACATGGGACAAATGCCAAGTCCATGACAACTTGAAGGCCACAGCTTGTCACCAGGCCTACCTGACTGCCGAGATGAAGCTTTCAAGCCTGCTGAAAAAAACCTTAAAACCACAGGGTGACTTTTCCAGAAGCAATTCAGCAGTTTGGGGACCTCAAAATAGTCTTCCTAATTGTGATACAGCACAAATGGTATTTTCTTCACCAGATACCTATAGAGATTTCTTGTTCACAATATTAAGTAATTCACTCATTTAGTAAGAATTCTGTCTACACTTGCAGCCAGGAGAGGTCACAGCAGTACTCCGCATTGCAATGAGAACAGGATGTCATTAGGTGCCAAACATTAGGTGTCATTAGGCTCAACCATCTCCAAAAATCCATACCTGCATCAGTAAGCCTCTTCACCAGCTGAGCAACAGTGGATCTCTTCTGGCCAATTGCAACATAGATACAGTACAGCTTCTTCTTCTCATCTGTGCCATCGTTGAATCGTTTCTGGTTGATTATTGTGTCAATTGCAATTGAAGTTTTCCTGTAGAACAGAGAGGCTGGGGAGATTAGCCCTCCTTTTGCTGCTCCCAGCCCCTACCCAGCCCTGTACCTTGGCACATGCTGTACCCAAGTCTCTGTTTAAGGAACGTTTTAGGCTTGAGCATTTAACTTACCCGGTCTGCCTGTCACCAATGATCAGCTCACGCTGGCCACGACCAATGGGGACCAAGCTGTCCACAGCCTTAATCCCAGTCTGCATGGGCTCACGCACAGAGATCCTGGGAATGATCCCAGGGGCCTTCAAGCCAACTCTCCTACGTGTCTTAGATGCAATAGCGCCCTTAAGAGAGGAAAAAACTGCTGAGGTCTGTACCACACAGAGAGAAGCAGAGGTAGCTAACACCCAGCTACACTTACCTTCCCATCAATTGGATTACCCAGGGCATCTACAACACGGCCCAGCAGCTCTTCCCCCACTGGAACATCCACAATGGCACCAGTCCTCTTCACAACATCTCCCTCCTTGATCAGTCTGTCATTACCAAACACGACAACACCAACGTTGTCGGGCTCCAAATTCAAGGACATACCCTGGGACGGAGATCACATTATCCTGAGAAAATCCATACTGACATGCATAAAAATTTCAATATTGACATTATTATTTTACTGTGTACAAAATCCTACATGATCTACCTCAACCTTATCTGTGACAATAGTCAATGTTCTGCTTTTATGTACAAAGTATCTATTTCCTTCCACATGGGTTAGAGAACCTGCCTAAGCTTTCAACCTACCAAGTAATTATACCTCAGCAGCCTAGCACTCAAGTCACTCGTTTCTCTAAAAAGAACAGAAAGGGTAAGCAAAGTTCAAGTGCAACATTACTCCCTTGCCTAGATGCTAGACAAGGGAAAAGCACTGGCTCTTTCTGTGCCCAAGATGAGACAGGTCATTAAAAATGCTCAAAGAGCTGTTGCAGTACTCTTGAAACAGGTTTTTAACTCTAACCCACTGTTAGGGCTACAAGAAGCCAGCAAGCTGCATAATGTATTGAAGCAGAAGCCATTATTAAACAGCAAACAGAAAAGACACCCTGAAACCAAAGAAAAAAATCCAGTGCCAAGTTACTACTTTCTAAATTAAGACAAAGCTCAAATGCTGGCTGAGAATCAGATGCTGATACTGAAAGCAAAGTGTTACAAATGTTAAAAAAATCACTAGTTACTACATATTAAAGTTGCAATGAAGTTAACGCAACCTTCCTAGCGGTACCTCCGAGCACAGTCTCAGGTTCTTCCTAAAGAATTGTATCTCTGTGCTGGAGGAACTGCTTTAATGACTGCTTACCTTCAGCCCAGAAGAGAATTCAACCATCTCTTCTGCCTGGACATTCCTCAGGCCATACACACGGGCAATACCGTCACCAATCGAGAGCACGCGGCCTGTCTCCTCCAGCTCAGCCGAGGTGTCAGCTCCCAGGATGCGCTCCTCGAGAATAGAGGATACCTCAGCAGTACCTAGAGAGAGATGTTCCAGATCACATTAGCATGGTATGGTACAATAAGCACTCAGTAAGTCTGCCTCGAATTCACAAAGTGGCCTTTCTAGCTGCACAACCAAGTCTAGCTAACAACACCTTTGCTTAGGATAAGATAAATACCAGCCTCTGTATTCCCAGCTAATAAAAGCAGCTTCAACTCATCATTACCAGCCAGCTTCAACCAAAACACGGCTCACTGTGTAGCTGTCCACTTTCCTGATTATGTCCTACACTGTCTCTCCCTAGAAAGCAATTAGATTAATTAATCAGCCTTAGGCCAGGCACAACAGGCCTGATTGCAGAGCAGTTACTTAGCCTTGGACGCATCAGAACACTCTGCCAAATGATTTGTAATCCAAGATGCACACCGATATAAAGGAACTTCACTACGTTTCGGGAGAAAGTTGTTTGATATAAGATATAAAAATATATTTTCCATATTTCTTCCATTTGACTTACAACAGCTTGTTATCTCCTCAGCTAAAAAACAGAAAATAACACCATAAAACTTATTTTCTACTAATGCCTTTAATCACCTTAAAACATTTCAAAAAATATGCGTAAAGCACTGCCAAACACACTGCTACGCAGTGCAGCTGTCTTCTCTAAACACCAAACTGTTGGCAGCAAAAAAAAGTTGTGCTCAAGGACACAAGGTCAAACCCAGGCAGGCCTGGAAAAGTCACCCACTCCTTCATTCTGTTACAGGCAACTCCAATCTGTGACACTGTTTTTTCAAATAATTTTCAAATAATGCTGCATGTGACTGGAATCCTAGTGAAGCAGCCGACCTAAGCAAGCCAGCTGACACATGGCCACTCCCTGCTGAGGGGGCATTGTCAAGCTATTAAAGTGCAGTTTGCTGCATGTGAGCAGGTAACAGTTCACTTAAATACTCTCAAAATATAAATCTCCTCGAGTGCTGTCAACCAACACTCACCATAATCTAATTCCTTTCTGTCTGACAGACCAAATTCTTAAACCACACTCAAGACTTTTCTCAGACTCACCAGTTTTCTGAAAGCATGGTTTGGAGGCATGGAGGTTTCTTGTAGCAACAAATGCTGCACCAAGGGTGTTTCTGGAAATCTAAAATAAGTCATTGTCAGTAACAGTGGATTTTCTCAATCATGCAAAAAAAAAAAAAGAATGCTGAGAGATTAACACATCTTTGATCTTGAGCTGCTTATGATGCATCTCAGTTCAGTTAAGCTCCACAGCACTGCATTCACAGCTGTGGAGCTCTGGAACCAAGTCCAGCACCACTAAGAAAAGACAGATAGTGAAGGAGATTGCTCCAAAGGCCTCACTGCATTTTTCTGCAGTGCACTGATGTCACCATCAAGTGCTGCAGCAGCTCTCGAAAAGAAACATCCTCACATTTGGCAATTCTGTGCTGAACATCAGAATCCTGGGGCACAGAGAAATCACTGCACCACTCAGGTTCTGCACAGGGACAAGTAAGGTTGTGTCCTCTAAGACAAATCTCACTGCAGTGGTTTTGGTATTGTTAACACAGATGGAAAAAAAAACCACAAAGCACTGTAACAAAAAAAAATCAGAATCACAAGTACTTTGGAAAAGAGCTCTGAGATCATTGAGTACAACCTATTACCAAACACCACCTTGCCAACTAGACCACAGCACTAAGTGCATTATAGCCTTAAACACCTCTAGTGCTGGTGACTTCATCACCCCCCTGGGCAGCCCCTTCCAATGTCTAATCATCCTTCCAGTGAAGAAACTCTTCTCATTGCCAATTTTAAACACTAAAGAAAAAAAATCTATGATGATGAGTGAATTATAACATTATGCTTTTGCACCTTTAAGCAAGGCTCCCAGTGCAACACTACGCAGCAACGCTGATACCATTTAATGCCCTGCACCCCGAGCAGGCCTCTCCCCCATTCATATTCACTGGAAACACTGGCAGGAGTAGTTCCTCATGGCTCTTCCCACCCTCCATTTCCTCACAAACACAAGATAAACCCCTCCACCCCCCCGCACCTCACGCCCACAACCTTGACCTTGCCCTGGCAGCTTTCAGCCAGTACCCCGAGCCGGGGCAAGGACACCCCGTTCCTCAGCGGGGGCTGTCACACAACGCT
>NW_008240031.1:2557028-2557965 GCF_000691975.1 Corvus brachyrhynchos | reverse complement strand
TCTGTGTGTATATATCTATCAATCTGTCTGCACGCACAAATATGTGTAATATGTAATAAAAGTAATACAAATAATTAACAAAGCCTAAATGAAGCTCTTAGAAAAAAGCCCGCTGTGGGAGGTGTCCTTGAAATAGCCCTGAGCGGGCGGAAGGGGCGGGGAGTAAGGGAGGACGGAAGATGGGACAAGGGCAGGGACAGGGGAAGGAATACGGACAGGAACTGAGGAAGGGACAGGGGCAAGGGCAGGAGCACGGAAAGAAACGGGAACAAGCACGGGGACATGGAAAGGAACAGGCACGGGGACAAGGGTAGGGACAGGGGCACGGAAAAGGACAGGGACAGGGACAAGGTTAGGGACAGGGGCACGGAAAAGAACGGAGGTAAGGACAGGGGCAGATACAGGGACAGAATCAGGGACAGAAGTGTTACCCTGACCGCGGGCTCGTTCCCCGGTGTGCAGCACGATTTCACACACCGAGGCGAGGTATTTCTATCTTACTCTAGTTAACACAAAGCAGGGAGTTGGGTGTGTAGTGTGTTCATCATCAAAATGATACTCTATTTATAAATTTCAACAACCGAAGGCATCAACATTCATTGGTTACAAATTACATAACTTCTCTGTTAGTAACATTTTATTAACTACCACTTCAATTAATTACCACTCAGATCCTTCTTTGCTAGTTAGGTCTCTCTCTCCTCATGTTCATTAGTCTTGAGTTGGTGGTCAGTAAGATGCTGGCCACAATCTCCCACTGCCGGAATTACTCTCTCCCAGGTAATGCTCAGTCCTGCTGACTTCAGTCCTGGTGGGTCTCATCCAAACAGTCCATTCCTCTTGGAATCGTCTTGATTTCTTTAAAAATTAGCCAAGCATACAATGCTCACAATGTGCAACTGCTTTATCATTGCTGTCCTGCTACAGCTACTGATTA
>NW_008240031.1:2555064-2556968 GCF_000691975.1 Corvus brachyrhynchos | reverse complement strand
GACAGTGTTGCCTGAAAAAATTGAAATTCTTACCTGGTGTGCAACAAGCCAATAATTAGACGCACAAGAGAGACACTGATTATTTCTTGCAGGGTTGTACAAGCATGGGTGCTCAGTGGTATTCCACAACTACCAAAACTCCTCACTATTTATATGTTTTAGCATACAAAGGAACAACCGTTCACTGGCTACCTGTTACACAGTTCTCTTACTAATTAGTATTCTATTGGTTCATGATTCTGTCATTTCTCGTGCCCAGTCTATCTCTTCTTTGTGTCGGTGGGTTTCTTGGGTCAGTGGTCTGTGAGTCTGTGGTTGCAGATCCCCCCTGCCAGAATTACTCTTTACCCAGTCAGAGCTGATTTCAGCAGAGATGATGGGTTCACTTTATTAGTTTCTTCCTCATCTTGGAAGCTCAAGCAGATATCCCTGTGGCCTGTAAATTCTGCATTCTCTGTGCCCACTGTCAGTGGTACATCCTTCTCCCCAAGCTTTGTTAACTTCCCCCTAGGTCTGAGATCACTGAAGCATGTCAAGCCTTAAACCTTGACAAGGCAATGCCCCCAACAAGTAATTCATTTTCTCTTAACACATGGACATCATTCAGAGCTTGCTTGTTAGCTGCTATCTGTTTCATGGATTAAATCTGGTTGCCCCAAGTACAGAAGCACAGAAGATAAGTGTGTCAGGGACCAAAGACAGATCTAAGGCCTGACATATTTGGTCCACAGTTGTGCACGTCAACAAGATAATGTAGAAGAAGACATTACTGTTAGTTGGTAGGACTAACCTTCAGAAATGAAACTATTTATCAGTCACCTGGTGGGATTCATCCCGTGACAGGGGAACAATACACAATAAAGCCATTGTTGGCATGGAGGTGTGATCATGGGCCGTTGTGACCTCATCTCACACTGGCCCCGTGTGAGATGATGCTGAAGCTGGCCTTTCCTGAGGAGGAGATATAAGGTGTGGCCCTGGGATGGCGGGGAGAGGAAGACATGATGCAAGCCATTTTCATCCAGGGGACACCCTGTCCTGTGCACTGTCTTCCTGCCCCTCCTGCTCAGGAGCCATGCTCCATCTCCTTCTCCTGCTCGGCAGCTTCTCCAGCATCCAGGGGTCGGTATGTATTTATTGCTAGCGTGACTAATAAAACTGATTTGCTTTGCAATTCTGACTGTGTCTTGAGATTTTTGTGCACAGGCTAATGTGTGCATGCCTCAAACACCAATACTTGGATAACTGTGGAGCCAACCAAGGATTGTTGGTAACAACAATCAAAGCTCGTTGGTAAAAACACAGCTGTGAGGAGAACAGGATGTGGTTGGAGAAGGGGCCATTCAGAGATAGGGCAGCATTTTTCTAGGACAAACATCCTTGTTCTAGTTCCTGGAGATAAAAACAACACAGCACAGGAATGAAGCTGAGAAGTGGTCTAGGACTGTATGGGGAATCAAGACCACCAGAGACCCCTGAAGCCCTCCGATCCATTTCCAGGAAGGTCTAGAAGAATGAATTGCAGATGATAAATTTGCATGGAAAGTGAGAAAGTTACCTCCAGGGTAGAGAAACTCTCTATAAAAGCTCCCCCCATCAATACCACCCATACAGACACCCTGGAAACCCTATCAGCTGATCAACGCTGGAGCCACGGCTGGCGGCTCTCTTTCATCCTCTCCTGGTGGCTCTCTTTCATCCTCTTTCCCCCTCTTTAGTCCACCCAGCTTTACTCCCTTTCCCCTACCCCTTTATCCAAAACCCACTGCCATGGGCTTATATTAGGTGGTCTGACTTTTGATCACAAGCATCTGTGAATCTTGGATGCTACATTCCCCTAAAGGGCTGGACACCACATCAAGCCCCCTCCAACCTGAGCCTGAAGGATGCAGCAGCCACAGTTT
>NW_008240031.1:2553588-2554825 GCF_000691975.1 Corvus brachyrhynchos | reverse complement strand
CGAGGGGGCCCCGCCCCTGCAGCATCTCCATGGCCTCCTCTGGACTGGCTGCAGCAGCTCCAGGTCCTTGTGCTGTTGTTCCCCAGGGCTGGGGCAGCTCTGCAGGTGGGGTCTCCCCTGAGCGGGGCAGAGGGGCAGAATCCTGGCCCTCAATCTGCTGCTGGAGATGCTTTTATGTTCCATGTGAGACAGGATTTGGTCTGCCAGTGAGAAAGGGCTGAAATTCAGGCAGGCACAGTATAATCCAGAGGAATGGTAAAGCCACAGATCCCAGCAGATTCCCTTTCTGGGTATTGATAAGGTTAAGTGAAAAATCCTCAGCTACCTTGGCACGTGCTGTACCAAATGTAAAGCTTCAGCAATGCTTTCCATGCTGATTATTTCAGAAATCGCTTAAGTTTCTGTAAAACAGCCTGAAAAAAACCCCCCACATAGATATAAATAACCAACTCCACCACTGTCCTGGCCCAGGGCTTGACACTCCTTTTTGTGAAGACATTTTTCTAAATATCCAACCTAAACCTCCCCTGGCCCAGCCTGAGGCCGTTCCCTCTCCTCCTGTCCCTGTTCCCTGCGAGCAGAGCCCGACCCCCCCCCAGCTGCCCCCTCCTGTCAGGGACTTGTGCAGAGCCACAAGGACCCCCCTGAGCCTCCTTTGCTCCAGCCTGAGCCCCTTTCCCAGCTCCCTCAGCTGCTCCTGGGGCTCCAGCCCCTTCCCAGCTCCATTCCCTTCCCTGGACACGCTCCAGCCCCTCAATGTCATTGTGAGGACATGGGGTGCTGGTAGGGCTCAGATGCAGGTGAAAATTCCGCCAAGGGTGCCAGAGGCAATGGGTGTTGTCCATGAGAGGCAGCTTGCTGAGGTGCACCCGCGGGGCCAGCCCAGGGGCCACGGGCCTCTTGCCCACCTGGGCACCCCTGGGCTCATGTCCAGCCCCTGTCCCAGCACCCCCAGGCATCTTTCTGCTATACTTTGTCGATGCCTTCCTCTTGCACCTCTTTTGTTTCGTTTTGCCGTTGTTTGGGTTCGCTTGGCGTTTTTTAACACCTTCCCTTAACTAAAAGACGTCTCGATTCAGAATGCTTAACGATTCCGGATCACTGTTAATCATTTTTTCATTACTATTTGTCCCTCCCGCCATCCTCCTCCCGCGGCGGCCGCCCCGCCCCTCAGCCGCCCACTCCCGTCGGGCTCCGGGCGGGATGGCGGGCGCGGCGGGGGGAGGGGGGGGGCGCG
>NW_008240031.1:2537661-2553421 GCF_000691975.1 Corvus brachyrhynchos | reverse complement strand
TGAAGAAAGAGGTGCTAGGAAAAAAATGGCTTTTAAAGTTATACGGCCGCGTCCATTCTCCGTCAGGTTTATTAGGCAGCTTTATGCAGGACTTTATGTTCCTTACATGATTTAGAACTTCCACGTTCTTCAGTTCTTGCTGGTCATGATCTAACCTGTCTAATTTAATTAGGTTGAATATTAGGGAAAATTTCTTCACTCAAAGGGCTGTCCAGCCCTGGCGCAGCTGCCCAGGGCAGTGTTGGAGTCCCCATCCCTGAAGCTGTGTGGATGTGGCACCTGGGGACATGGGTCAGTGGTGGCCTTGGCAGTGCTGGGGGAATGGTTGAACTTGTTGATCCTGGAGGGCTTTTTTAACCCAAGCAATTCAGTGATTCCATAATCACAGCCCTAGCTGAGAGCACTGAGTTATCTCTCATTCCTGACCTTGTTTTTAATGGTACAAATGCTTTGCAGGGCTTGTGCCTGCACATTGTGGTGACTCTCTCCCACTCTCCTGCAGAGACTGTTCCCAATGATGGCTCGGGCAGTTTTATCCCACACACTTTACACAGTGTTCACCAGTTTTCCAAATGCCCATTTTAACATCTTGGGTCATTACTGTGTCTGTAGACAACACGTCACGTGAATAAAAAGATAAAATTCTATCACAGGGAGATAAGCAGGTGTCCAGAGAAATGAGGGAGATTAAAAGGGATATAATACAGTTTTATAGACCACAGAGGGTGTTTAAAGGAGAAGAAGGAATTTGTCTCCCCCTTTCCCACCCATGCCTCCTGGACTGATGTAGGAGTTACTCTTCAGGAATGTAGAGGTTGCAGTGGTTTACATTTTTCACATCTGTCAGCTATTTTCTGTCATTTCACGTGATTGCTTGCTCTTTTGTCTCCCTTCTCTGGCAGGTTACTTTATGGCTAAAGAAATTATATGGGGATAAGCCTGTTCCAAGGTATGAGGTGAATGAAAGGACAGTGGATATTTTGCATGAAGTTATGGAATGCAATGAAGAGAGAGACAGGGATGTTTCATTGCTGATAGAGGACATGAAGGACCAGGCAGCCAAGTATGAAGCAGAAGGTGAGTTTGAAGCTCCATTTCTCAGTTCCATCCGAGTCAGGCTTTTCTCAGTGATCCTGATGATTGTATTTATTAAAAACTTAGGAATATGTATATGTAACTGAAACAGTCTCAGCTTTTGTTCTGATGCAGTTTTTACTACAATGCATCACACACCTTCCTTTCAGCTGAATTTACAGTGGCATAAGGTTGGTCAAGGACAATTTTTTAAGCCATCTTGAGTAGGCCATAGATGTGGACAAGCGGGTTAATTGCTAAAACCTCCTAGTCTGCTGGGCTGGATAGCACAGCATGGAAATATTGCCTGGATAGAGAGGTGTACTGGTTTGGGCCAATTTGGAAATATATCCTCTGAGAGAAGGCAGGTTACAACCACTCCTCCCCCACCAGGTTTGGGAAAAAATAAATTTTCCTCGAAGGAAATTGAAAGACATAAAACTATTTATTTAACAAACACACAGAAAAAAGATAATAATGCTAAATAGTAGAACCTCTCGCTATGGAGAGAAAAACCTGGGAAAATTTCAGAGTCCTTCTGTAGGTAGCCTCTCCCCTCCTTCTTGGAGCTGGGACGGGGTGGTGTGCCCACCTCCAGGGCCAAGGCCTCGGTGGAAATTCCTCCCAATGTATTGTGGTGTTGAAACCATCTAGCAGAGAAGAAGGGAAAAATCTGAGTCCCAGGAAAACAAAGTTCAACTCTCCGGAGGAAAAGGAGCTGAAAAAACTGGCTGGAAAGCAAGCTGCTTCCTCCCTCTCCAGCCGCTGCTGTTAGAGCCAAGAGAGGTTTATCTGTGTCCTTGGAACATGAAAACAAACTGCAAACTGCTTTGAAAATGTACACTTTTCTCTCCCCCCTCTCAGGCTCAGTTTAAAGGTATAAAAAGGCACAAAATTAATTTCTGGGCATAGAACAGCAATATGGGATACAACATCATAAAGTCACCCCAAGACACGAGGGAAAGTGTCCCTGCAGCTCATTCAAGAGTCTGAGCTGGTGCTCAGCCACTGTTAAGGAAAGCCCTGGAGGAATCTGAAACAGCAGCGAGGTGATTTAAGTTGTGCTGAAGCTGCCTAGAGTGAGTATTTTACAATGTGTTCGGGTTTTTTTGAGCAAGTGAGTGTTTCGGGAGACCATAATATGTTTTTAACACACATACTAAAGGACCGTCCCTTCACTGGGTTTTCTAAGGAAGGAATTTCACTTTTCTGTGCAAAGGCTGGCATAGTACATATGAAGATGTTTTTATATGAAAGTGTGTTTAGTTTTCATTCCTGCAAGTCTTCAAGTGCCTTGCCACCAAACAAAAAGTGATGGAAGCGGACTTCCTGGGTCTGCCACAAACCAGGCACAGGCTGAGCTTTGTGGGGCAATGACCCAGTGTGTTCACTGCTGTAGCACAAGGGTGAGCTCTTGTTTGTTTGATGTCAGACAGACTGGTCTGAGAAGGAGTGGAGCAGTGCTTTCTCCCTTTATACCCTGAATTCGTTTGACAAATGGAGATGTGGCAGCAGTTTGGCATGCTTAAGCCTTTTTTTAAAGTGTCTTTTTCCCCTTACAGCAGGCAGGTAGCCAAGTTCCCGGTGCAGGATCGGGTTCCAGCTTCAGAGAGTTCCGTAAAAGAACAGTAATAGTAAAAAAATCACTATTTTGGGTTGTATGTATTTTTCAGCTAAGTACTGGCAGGATATTCTTGAAGAAAGCCTGGGTCTTTCCGTAGACAGTCTGTCCCAAGAAGCCACCACAGACCTCAATGACCTGGTAGAAAGTGCGATGGCACTCGAAGTGGAGGACACGTCTCTTACCAGGTAATTCTTACACTCTTCATTCAAGGTGATGGTCTGTGCTGTTTTCCTCTGGTTTTTCACATCAGCAGCTTCAAACTTGACTTTGACACTAGGAATCTTATTTGTCCAGCTTATTTTGCATGCCTTTGGCAGCTTTGGAGCGCATGGGAACTGAGCAGAAAGTGCTTACTCTGGGTTATCCCAGCACAGGAAGACTCTAAAGACTGAGAAGGGTCTGGGACAGAGTTAAATCCCTCTTTTTTGCTCATGCTTTTGTGGTCCATGGCTGCAGGCTGCTGCCAGTTGAATGGTTGTGCCAGGTATCCCAAGCTATAGCAGTGTTCACACTACTTAGGCAAAGACTGGGGAATTATGACTGGTCTTCCAGTCTCAGCTCCTCATTCTTGTCTATCTCATCTGGCCTCAGTTCATGTGAGGAGATTCCCTCTGCCATGGAGAAGTGGCATCTGTTAGTCTGGTCTCCCTGGGCCTCTCTCCCTAGCATGGCTTTGACCCATGACACTGCAGCACTTGCAGTAAAGAAGGGGAAAAATCTGCTTTGGGATCCAATTTTTATGTGGTATTCAGGATCTTGGCTCTTACAGCTGTCTTCCTGAGCTGGAGGGAGAAGAGGTTTAAGCTGCTTGGGCAGAGGAAGAGACTCAGATACTGCTGGGCACATCTTGTGACTGTGCATTTTCAGGGCCTGAATACAGTTTCTCTCAAAGGCAATGTGGCAAGCCAGGAGTGGAGCACCTGGTGGTTTCAAATCCAGTGGTTTTATTCATCAGAGTGCCAGGTGGTGTTCACTTACTCTTACTCATGTTGCTGGTCTGTTTTCCCTTCCATTTGCAAATCTGTGTTAGTTATAGAAAGCAAATTCCCTTCGTGTTTTCTTTTAACTTAGTCCTGCCATAACATCAGGAGGAAACTAAGTCATTTGTGTAAAGTGTGGAGAAAAGAATAACAATAACTCTGACTTTGAGAAGAGCTGACTCCTGAGCATTACCACTGATTCTCTCTTCACCAGCTTCTACGGTGCCATTAATTATATGACCTCGGAACTGTTTAAAACAAAATCAAAAAACGAAGAAATGGAACTGAAATTGAACACCCTCACAAAAAAACTAGCTTCAACACTGACGATGGAAAAGCAGTTAGAGGAGTAAGTAATGGATAAGGAAAAGGGAAAGATTAAAGTAATACTTTAATCTCTGACCTTGTGATCTCTGTCTTGGGTAACATTGGTTATGGTAACTAACAAGGATAACTGAATTTTTAGGGGTTTGACACATGTCCAGTTTGAGGTATTTGGAAGTATATCAAAACCCATGTGTTATGGATACTTTCAGTAATCAAAAGAGGTCTGGGAAAGCATCAAACCCATTATTTTACAGCAAAAGTGGTCTATCAGCAGTTTTCAGATACGAGCTTGCATCTTCCACCAGTTGCTTTTGTCTGAGGCTGAAGGCAAATCTGGTTTTCTCAGCACATTTAGCATGGGCTCTGTAGTCAGACTGAGGGAGGCAAAACAAAAGCCATTCTTGGGTAAGGAGTTCCCTTAACCAGTGTGTAGGAGACATAATAACAATAATTCTAAAAAAAAAATCAGTATCACGTCCATTCCCTGGAGGATGTAATCTGAAGTGCTTTGCCAAGCACAGCAGGATCAACCCTAGCCTTTAGTGGGGATTGGCCCAGATGGTCTCCACAGCTCCCTTCCAGTCTAATTACTTTTGGGGTGTTTTTTTGTCTTTTAAAGTGGTAATTGGGCTTGTGGAAGAGAGTCCCATATACTTTGTGCAGATTTGCCTCCTCTTGATGTGAGGTTTAGCTCATGTAACAGGTCTCTAAGTGAGACTATTACCCTTTGCTTTTAGGCATATGGCTTTTCCCTTTGCCACTGTTTTCCCTGGCCTTTGGGGTTCTGGAAGTAACAGCTCTATATGTTTGCACTGGAAAATCTCACAGGGAAATACGATGTTTTCTCCATTTTCTTCTTTCTTGTGTTGGTTGTATGGCAGGGTTTAGCTCAAGCATAGATAAGTAACAGTATTTGTATACTGATATATCTTTGAGTGTAATAGTTTTTTCTTTTTGTGTTATTTTTTAAGGGATATTAAAAAAATAACAGAATCTCAGGAAGCAGAAAATGCCAAAGCTGCAAGTCGATCCAAGAACTTGATATTCCTGGAAAAAAAATCTGAGGATCTAAAAATAAGGGTCAAGGATGCTGAGGTAGGCAGAAGGAATTTTCTTACAAGACACTGTTATGGGATGACACAGCTGTGGTTGGTTGAGCCCAGATTTGTAGTTACAGAGACATTCCATAGGCTTCCTAAACTCCATGACTGGTGACTCTTGAGCTAACAGGACAACATGTAAACACAGTTCAGTTGTCCCTGCTGGTTTCTCCTCAGCACATTCTGTGATCAGTACAATGCGCTCTCCTCATTCCCTGAGAACTTTGTTAGCTGGGATTACCTGGTGGTTATTGTGAGCTACTGTCATGCAAAAGAACACAGCTATCAGTAGAGCAGCTGATTCACTGAGGTAAATTGTGTCTCAAAATTATGAATATGACCCATTTTTTTTTAAAAAAGAATGTATGACTAAATGCAGAAAGCAGAAGTTGTACTGCCTGCTCCTTCACCTTTCCTAAATGATGAAGGACATGTAAATGCTTTGTTTAATGCTTGGATGCTGTCTGATACATTGACAAATATGAGATGGAAAGTGTTGCATTGCAGTTGACATTTTACTGAGAGCCCTCTGTTCAGCCTTGCCATGTGCCCTTCTTCCACTGTTTTTCTGGAAAAGACTTGTTACTCTTGATAGAAATTTTAGCAGCACCTGGTTTCATACACCAGCTATAGCTGTGGCTCAAACAGCACACATTTCTGCGGTGGACAACCTGCATTCTTCTTTGCCTGTTTAGCTAAAACCAGAAGTAAATGGTGAAATCTTTATTCTCCTTGTTGTGTTTTGTGCCCTGTCCTGTTTACAGAAGCAGCTTATTGCCACGGGCTTGGACCAATCCCTGACACATGAAGCACTTGTGAAATTGTCTGAGGTAGGTTTTTGGGTACAAGAGGGATGTTTCTACAGTGGAACAACCCAGGCTTGCTTGTTGGGTGCTTTCAGGAATTGTAGCTCGCTGTTGGGTTACCTGAACAAATCTTAATGGCCAAAGGAAGCACAAATTAAAATCCTGTAGATGGATACCCATGAACTGGGGTCTGTGGTATGGATTTGTCTCTCTTAGAGGCATCTACTGGAGAATTTTCCTGGAATTAATTCCCTGCCACTGAAAACAGATCTGCCTCCATGTTATAAACAGAGTGGATGTCCTGTGGACTATATCACATTGCATGGCTATCTGTGTACTGCAGTTCCTTGATGGAATGACCCATGTGATTCTTTATACTTTGTGTGAATTAAACCTCTTCAAAACAAGGGGATAAGGTCAAATGAATCCCAAATTCTGAACTACTGTGTGCTATTTTTTTTTCTCGTGTCTTCAAACATAACTTTCTTCAGCTGTACTGTAAGCCCAGTGGAACATACATTAAATAAAAAGCACATTGCTTGAGTCAGTAACTACTGACTTTACAGCTTTGTGCTGAAACATTTCTACACATGTGACGTATGTTTTGCCTTGGTTTGAGTGCACTCACCATGTCGTCATATTTTTTGCTGTTACTGTAGTGGGAACTCAGTGTTCTCATTACTTTTGCTGTCTTTTCCTGCATGTTTTCAAGTGGAACAGTGAAAATAGGTTTCCTGGTTTCTCTGTTGTGGTTCTCACGAACCAGCACTGGGTGGCAGTGCTCACGTTGCCCGGTGTTATGGGAGAGTACTGGCCAGAACTAATTTTTGTTGGAATTTTGCATTCAAAAAGCCACAGGCAAATTTTCTAGGCTTGTCCTCTTCTAGAGCCCGAGCATAAGGTAAGGTTTGAGTCCCTGACATGTATAGAACTGCTTTGCCAAGATGTCAGTGAAATGGGCAGCACAAATGACTTTATCTTTTTTACATAACTTTGGTTATTTGAAAAGAGTTCAGGACTGCGGAAGGTACTCAGTTTGCAGCCCCAAACAGAAATTACTTCCCCTTGATAAGTGTAAGGGAGAGTCTTTGCTGCTGCATGTGCAAAGCTTCAGTTTTCTGTGTGGTTTAAGGAGGATGAAAGCTCTCAAATTTTGAAGTGCTGTAGATAACTGTGGATCTATCTCAGTCATTTCCATCAATTCTACAAATAATTCCCTAGAATATAATCTGTCTTGCTCTCTTTGCAGGAACTGGCTGCAGTGCAGGAAAAACTTAAGCCATTGAAGAAGGAAGTGGAGTCCTACCATGATTTACCTCCTGTAACTACTTACTCCACTGTTTTATTGTATTTGCCATCAGGTTAATTTTAGTGGACTTCAGAATGTAAAGGATATTGTTGTGATGGCTTTGGTGGACAGGTAGATGTCATACAGGTCTGTTAATGATGTAAACCAAAGACTTAATCTCTATTTATTAATCAAGAAATTAAGTATGCTTGTCAGGCAGACTGTTCTAACAAAGTAGATTCACTGGGTCAATTAGTATTCAGGTGAATTAGCCAGGAATTGGACAAAGAAATATGGAAGAAAAGGTAATCCCCTAGGATAACCAACTTTCTGAGGTTTACCAGTACATTAGCTGTAACTGTCATCAGGCTGTGAATAGGGTGGACACAGCACGTGGTGCAGAGTTTGGACCTCTGAACAGGATTTTAAGGATCATGAAGAAGTAGCCAAATGTAGGTTTTGTCCCCTAAATTGGCTGCTCCATAATTTTCTTTGATTTCTCTTGAGGGTGCTGGGTCCTCAGCTGTGTGAAAATGCAAGTTTCTCATCTCCCTCCTACAAACACTGAGGTCTTGCTCCTAGAAAAAAAAAAGACTGTGGGTAGAAGGGTGGGACTGGTGTTCTGTGTAATTGTCTTCATCCAAGAGGCAGCTTCCTCCTTCCCTCAAGTGGAACAGGACATTCAGATGGGATTAGGTTCTTCAGTTCCCTCCTCCAGCCTTGCTTTCAATGGAGACAGGGAGAGCCCCAGTGCCTCACTTCTGGTGCAGGCAGAAGGAGGGGAGGGAGGTTTATCCTTGCAAACTTAACTGTGCTTTGGAAACTTCTTGCACAAATATGTTTAAAATCAAGTCCCTTGATTGGTAGGTTTGGAAAATTGCTTAAAATGAAGGGGTTTTTTAGATTTTAGGGCGTACCAGACTTTTGAAATAATTGCCCAAACCAAACCAATACTAGGCTTTTAATGTCAGTACCTTCTGTGTGTGAAGTGCATACACAAAACTGCATTAATTGTCCATTAATTCACTTGAGGCTCATCATTAGACTCTTTTAAAGGTGCAGGGACTCTTGTTTCCTGATGAATTACTGGTTTTTATGCCATTTTCTCTCATTAGAGCATTGCCCTGGCACGAGTGATGGTTGAAGAAGCAAGAAACGAACTTGTAAGAGCTTTTTTATCTTTCCAGGAGCTACATGTATTAATTGGTTACAGATTTACCCACCTTAGACTGTAGTCTTAATGTTCTCATGGGGAAATTTGGTAAGGCAGAAGTTGTAGATACTGGTAAGGGGAACTGGTGGAGTGATGTCTAAGCTGCAAAGTCAGTTGGGCACAGTGATATTAGTGGGTATTAGGTAGCTACATCCCTATGAGTTTTGCTTATTGGAATGTTTATTCACTCAGTGTCGGTCTCAGAAGCTTCCTTGCTCCTCCTGAACTCTCAGAGGACTCCAGGGCCCATATTTTAGTCAACAGCTGCTTTGTAGACTGCAATGGGGACCTTCCCCTATAAAACATAGTGCCCATTTCCTCCATGCTTGTGTAATCTGCAGGTGTGGCTGTTAAACCAAACACCGTAAAGCTGTTTGGGAAGATCATATGTAGCTTTCCTGAGCGAACCAGGCCACATTTGAGCCCCATAAAACCTGTTTTTGTTCCTTTGGGCTACTGCCTGCTTGCTTGTAAAGCACAAGTGGTAAGCCTTAAAACTGTGATCGAAAATCACAGCGAGGTGAGAGCATTTTGCACATTTTCAGGTGAGACTGCCGACGTTGGCACACGCCACTTGTTTGATTCAGGAACACAAGCTCCCCTTGCCAGCCTGAGGCTGTCCTCAGGTCAGAATGCTCACCTCTGGGGAGGACCTGTGGGCTGAGAGGTGTCCAAAATCACATTGGGGCACAGGGTAAAGGCAGCTGAGCTTGTCCAGCCCTTCCTTTGGAGATTTCCCTGTGGCTGTCTGCCCTTTGCAGTGACGAGTCCATCCAGCTCAGCACCGGGGTTAATCCATCCCTGCTAACAACCTCCCAGGGTCTGATCATTGCAGATGTGTTTGTTTACCAGCAGTGTGTGGAAACTGTCTCACGGTCCCTGATTCCAGTTGGTTTTCTCTCCCACTAGAAAGCCTTGGACGAAGAGCTCTCAAGGCAGATCGAGGCTGTGCCTTTCGAGCTGACATAGCCCAGCAAACCCCAGTTCACCTGAAGTGGCCTATGTGGAACATGATTTTCCTTCTGTTGCCTGCTTACTTGCACTAGCAATGCATTTTGGAATTCTTACTGTGCTCTTCTTTCTCTTGGCCTTGTGTTTGTAAACATCACCTATTTTTCATTAAAGAACCTTCAAACTTGCTGTTGTCTTTACCAGTTATTTTTCCCTCTGTGATACACCTGTAAAGCAGATAAATAGCTCTAATGATAAGGCAGGCATAGCTTTAAAACAAAAAAAAGTCCCATACAGTAAGACCTTTTTAGATCTGAAAACAGTATTTTTGCAGAACCACTGTGGGACATGATGATCTTGAAGTGAGATTGCCTTTAACAATTCTACCTCAAATGTCATCTTCCTTGAGGGTTCCCTGAGCCCTCTTGTTTCCATGCCATCAGTACACCAGCCTTCAACACTTTCAGAAGTGTTTTTGCACTCTCCAGCTTTTAGAAGCTGCTTGGTACCAAAGCAAAAAATCAGAAGATCTGTGGGTGTGGGAAAAGTGAAACCTAGAAATAGTAGCAGCACCTCAGGACATTGAGCATGGGCCTGTTTGTACTGGGAAACATCCAGGCAAATAGCGGTGCTCTCGGTGACAATCTGTTTGCACTTGGAGTTGCAAGAGATTAATGCCATGATTTTGCATGGTATGCGTGTCCTCAGGAGCTGTTACTTCTCTGCAGAAGTTCACTGATCTGCAGGAAGGGAGATTCAGAATTACACTGGTGTCAGTGAAGTAGCACAAGTGTGACCTCTGTCCTTTCCTTTTGCTGTGATGGGGAAGAATTGAGGGAAGCTCGGAGAGCCATTGCCCGTGGGAATCTCCAGCCTCCTCTTTCATTCACCAGCAGGAGTTGCTGTTTAGTTCCAGGTGTTTAAACTGAGCTGTTAGGAAAGGATGAGTTGCCTTAGTTTTGTGGCTATCTATCTTCAGTTCCTTCTGGGGTAGGAAACAAGGGCGAAAGCAAGCAGAAAATTCATGGGCTAAACTGGCTCAAGGGAAATTACCTCAGAGGTAAGCGATGTGAAATTTGGAGCAGGCACCATAGTGTAGGGATGACTACAGGCACAGCTACTGCTTACGGATAAAACCCACCCAAAAGCCATGGGAGTGGTGTTTGAACCCGGAAAGAACAAGAATATAATCTCATTTTCCTGTTGTGGAAGGGGAAAGAAGTTGTAGTCTTGGAAGACATCAGAACATGGCTGGGTAGACATCAAAGAATGATGTAAAAAGAAAGCCAGTGTAAGGCACTGGAGGTCATAGCCTGGCAATTAAGGAATCTTAATTACTGGAAGCTCTTAAAAGCAGATTAGAAATGGTTTTCTTGAATGTTTAAAATGTGAGGGAATGTTGATCACGTTTTGGGATATAAAGATGGATTAGATGAGGGCTTGAGGGTGCTACCAGTCCTGCTTTTCAACGAGAGCCTCAAGACTTTCTTGGCTAACATTAGGAGACTGCTTTTTATCTCACACATGTAAACCACAACTCCAGGCTTGGGAGGATTTCCTGGCGACTGTGGCACTTCCATAGCACCACCTTGTCATGTAGTGCTGCACCAGTTGTGAATTCTGGAGGCTGTTCTCCCCTCCTTGCGCCCACGGAGCAGCTGCACTGCTCCCTGACTGCTGCTATTTCACAGCACGTGAAGAGCCTGAATCTAGAGAGCAGCAGGGCCAGACTGTCTGGAGAGCTGCCCAAACACAGCCACGTGTTGCTTCCTAGCACTGGAAAGCTCAAGGAGAAAAAAAAATCCCCGGCAGCTGCATCCGAGCTCTGTGTCACAGCTGAGCTGTCCCCAGCACACGCAGCATAAATCAGCAGACAGTTGTCATCTCTGACTGCTCAGCTCTTGATGGAAATCGGGAGAAGTCAAATAAATGAGATTTGTGGAGCCTCTTGGGAAGGTTTCTCAGCTCTTTGGTTTTGCATGAGCAACGTGCCTTGTAGGAACCCTTTTTTGCTGTTGGTGTTCTGGGACAGACCAGCTTTTCCTGCGTGGGGGTGGGATGCCAGAGGAGGAACAGCTCACAGAGGTTCTGCTGAGACAGGAGAACACCAGGCTGGCTGAGAAAACCTCTGATTCTGGGCTTCCCCCTCTGCTCTGGCAGCTGTTGAGTGTCCACGGGGGTCACAACGGTGGCTGCCAGCTGGACCCTCGGCTGTTGGATAATGTGGAATAACCACCAAACTGAGAGGGACACGAGGCTGGAGAGGCCTCCGCTGCTTCAGTGTCCCTGCAGAGTACATCAGCTGCTCCACTCAGCTCCCAGACTGAGTTTTGGAGACACCTGTGCAAGATAAGAGCAGGTACAGGGCCAGAACTGGAGCCGGGCTGAGCTGCAGGCCTTCCATTTTCCCAACGATGATGTTTGTATTCTATTACTGCATGCTCAATTCCTCCTCCTGGAAAAGATGAGGAATTCCACCTGAAAACAAAACAAAAAAACCCCGAAAAACAAACAAACAAAAAAGAAATTAAAACTATGAACTAGATGTGAAAAATGGGGGTCAGCCTCAAGTGAAAACTTGTATACATTTCACCACAAATTGACATACCTGTTCTTATCGGGCCAATATGCACAATAATAACTGCTTTAGGAAAAAAAAATTGTCTGCAAACTAGCAAAGTATTGTGGATCTATTTAAAAGCAAACATTTAGGTATTAAACCCAGAATAATTACAGTAAAATGCTAGAGAAATGCAGAATCCATTGGGCAAATCTAAGGCTTCTAAGTTGGCATATGTGTCTTTTACTTAAAATGCATTGAATCAAAAGGTGTGGATAGAATCTCTTTTGACTTTATCTTTTGACTAGTACTAAAGAAATACTCCATCTGTTGCAAACATTTCATTGTTCGTTTTCATTCTTCCTTGCAAGTATTCAAAAATCTTATTTCATTTATATAAATCTTTTGGTAGATACAGAATATTAAGATGGGACTTTGATTAAAAATAACTAAAAACATTAAAAGTTTCAAGATTTATTTTAGAAGTAAGTTGGTTGCATTTGGTACCATCTCCAGTAAAACACTCCAAATACCTTGATACTCAATGCTGTTTTGGGTACTTACAAGCAACATTTGATGTGTCAAATGGTAAGTGTGTTAAAGATCTTTTAAATTACATTTAGAACTGAATAGGTCTTAGAAGTCTGGGAAAGGTTTTCTATTTCTAAGATATTCTTTGGCTTTTTAAAGTACAGGGTCAGCAGTGAAACAATAGTGATCGTGGTCTGTGTGAACTTGCAGGAAATCCTTCACTTTGCCTCCAAGTATAGGCAGTCGCTGTTAGTAACTTCAGGCAGCTTTAGAGACATTTCTTATTTTGTAAAATGCTCACTTCACTGAAGAATTTTAGTACTGGGCTGAATGTATTTCTGCTTCTCCAATTCACAAATATTTCTCCTACAGAAAAACACCACATGTGAGTAAGCAGAGGCTTTACCAATGAGAGTGTGTTCAAAGAATTGCGGTTCCTTCTCTCTTTGCCAGGTACCTCCTGCATGGGAGGACACAGGGCTGCCTCCTTCTGCCTTGAAGTCCTGCAGCATTGCACCATCCTGAACCATGTAAACTGTAGTAAAAAGACATCCAGCAACTCCAAAATTACAAACTAATCTAATAAATGCTTCCTCTAGCCCCTTGATAAATATGCCTCTAATGCTAATTAAGCAGCTGTGCTGGTTAATTAGATTATGTTGGCTGATAAAACCTAGCAGCAAGGAAGTGTTTTATTTCTTTTCCTTCCCAAGGAGATGCTGGCTGTACCTTGGGGATGGGTGAACACCATGGTGTTCTCAACACCTTTTCATGCTCCCTCTTTGGCCACTGCTGTGTCTGCAGAGGAGCCTGGGTGACCTCACAGAGGAGCAAGGGGATGGCTTGTCTGGGTATCAGCAGCACATTTGTGATTGTGGAAGCTTGGAAAATGGGTGTTGTTTAAATGTTGCTCAGAAGGTGAAGCTTCTGCATATTCCTTTGCAGAGGATGCTTAGTAATGTGCCTATGGATGCCACCGAATGAGCTCTTGAAAAGTCATTCTTCAGTCTGGAGCTGGAGCAAAACTTTTGGCCTGGGGCTGGGAAAGAAAAGGGAGCAGGAACAGAGGAGTGTCCCCCTGCCAGCAGCTGGCTGAGAGATGCCACTCTGGAGGCCCTTAAGAGCCAAAATGCTCCCACAACCAACTTTTACTTTGACAAGAGAATGTGGCTCCACACAGCTGGGGTTATGCTCCAGCACTGAGCTGATTTCCTCCCATTGTCCTTGGGGAAGCGCCGAGATTCCCTCTGCTCAACCACATTTCTTCTGGCGAAGGAGTTCTTATCACTTCTTCGTGGGGTAACTAATGCTGAAATCATTGCACTCTTGGCAGACACAGTCAAAGAATGATAACATGGAGCCAGAGGAGCCTAGAAGAGGCACTGGGCTGTACTCCCAAAATTCCTGGAGCCAGCATCACCTCCAGCCTTTCCTCTTCCCTTCCCTTTCAGCCCAATCTCCCTGAAAATTCAGAACGAGTCCCCTGGTATTTCCCCTAATCTGGCATTTAAAATCTCAGGCAATAAAGCTTTCACCACTTCCCTTAGGGAGACAATTTTCCAGCCTGTGGTTCTCCATTCATAAGCTTTCCACACGGATTCTCAACTTAGACATGCCCTTCTGTAATTTCACTCCATTAAAACCATTAATGTGTCGCCAGCCTTCTCCCTTGACGTCACTTACTTCATTCAGACATTTACAGATCACTCGTGTCTCCCCACTTTGTTTACTAATTCCGCGGTACTTAAGACAGCCAGAATTCCTTCTCCTCTCTTTTGCAAAGCCCCCCAGCCTGCCGATTCCTTCAGCCGTGGAGTTTTGGAGCTCCTTCCCATGTATCACTCCTCTTGCAAATCCAAGGCAGATGCTCACCGCCCTCGCCTGTGTCCTTAAGCTTTCCTGTACTCCGTCCAAAACTGCACTGCCTGTTCCCGACTGCCGTGTCCCAACGCCTGTGAGCTGCGTGGTGTCCTCCGGGTGTCTTTCAGGAGCCGTGCCTCCAAAGCACATTGTTCCCTGTAAATACAGGTTCTGGATGTTTTTTTCCCCCCCAGAAGCAGCCAGCTGGGTGGTGAAGGTTGGTGGCTCAAGCCGCGTAGGAAATCGGAGTGGGCTCTAGATCCGAGCTGCCAGCAGCCCAGCACGGGGAAGGTTTTATCTTTGCTCAAGAACATATTTTGTTAGTGCATGCCTTCATGCTGACACCACCAATAATGCATTCACCTTCCTCGAATAGATTTTTTTTTTTTTGGGCATATTTAGTGAGAATTACCTTGCAAAGTACTGGTTTAAAAAAGAATTGTGGATTCCTGAGCGCGTAGCTCAGCTTCTAGCTGAATCTCTTCATCTCTCCTAATATGACACAATTCTTACGAGGTGGCATGGTGTCTGGGTTTCCCCACTCCACGTACAGGATTTGGGGGGGTGGTGCGGGTGGATTTCCCACACATTTCCGTACTACCAGCCCTAGGACTGAGTCTGTGCCACGAGCTATGGTGAATGTTTAACTCTTGGATTTCCCAGGTGTTCGTAGCCCTGATCAGGACTGATGGACTATATCGAAATGATTTCCTGCCACGTTTCTGAGTCGCAGGGACGATACCGGCAGCTGAGCAGCACAAACCCCGGGGTGCAGAAACGCCAGGAGGGTGTTTAATATTTAAAGCGTGCATTTCAATGTTTAACGAGGGCATTACAGTGTTTAAAGTGCGCATCACAATGTTTAAAGAGGTCATTACAAGGTCGCTCTGATTGCACCTCACACTTCCCACGCCCAGCCCCCAGGGCTCAGGACTCCAGAGGTGGCTTCCAAACCCAAAATCCCGGGATTCTGTGGTCTCAGGGAGCGCAGGATCGCCAGGACCGGTGTCGAAGGGAGAACGCGCTCGGAGTGTGTGAGGGCTCCTGGGGGGTGTGTGTAACAGTGACAGGGACAGTGTCAGTGACAAGGGACAGTGATGGGGACAGGGATACTGTAACAGTGACTGATACCGGGACAGTGACTGTTACAGAGCGACAGGGACAGTGACAGCGTCAGTGACAAGGAACACAGGGACGGTGACACAGGGCTGGTGACACAGGGATGCAGGGACAGTGGCACACGGACAGTGGCACACGGACAGTGACTCGGGGCAGGGACTCAGGGCTGGTGACACACGGACACTGGGACAGTGAACAGGGACACAGGGACACGGGGACACAGGGACACAGGGACAGTGACACAGGGACACGGGGACAGGGACAGGGACACAGGGCCACCGCCTGGGTGACCGTCTGGTTGGGGACAGACACGGTGGACAACAGCGG
>NW_008240031.1:2522499-2537193 GCF_000691975.1 Corvus brachyrhynchos | reverse complement strand
CCCCTTCCGTTCCTTGCAACGACTTTTGAAGTCGTGTGAGCTGATGGAGGGTACCCCTGGGAAAAGCAAGGGGTGCAAGGGCTCCAGTTGTGCGCTTCTGCATGGGTTTCTTTGCGTCTTTGTTTACCTTGGATGGTGTGTTCCGCGGGTGGGAAAACGTGTTTTGTATGGGAAGAACGCTCAAGCTGTTCGTTGCCTATCTAGCCCGGGTTCCCCTTGAGCTCCTGACGTCTAATGGGTTGCAGATGTGGCTCCGAGCCACGCAGCCGTCCGAGGGGAATATAAAACTTAACTGTGCTACTTGTTCCTTTTTAAAAGAGAAAAAAAGGCAGACTAAGCAGACTTGTAATATTTTAACTAATTCCCCAGTTTCAGTACTGTAACTTTTTGCCTGGAGGTTATTGGACAACAAAGGCACAAAGGCCCCTTTCTTAAAAGCTTTGGGTTTTTTTTTTTTTTTTTTTTTTTAGGGTTACATTGCTTCCACCTTTGTTAAGTAGCATATAAGTGTATTTATGACATAGGTTGTTAACAGTAGAACAAGGCTACTTGCCTCAAAGTTTTGTAGGTACCTTGGTGAAACTGTAACTGCAATAACTTAGTTAAACAAGGTTGTGGTTATTACTAGTTATGCACTAGTTGTGCACTTTAAACCAGCATAAAGTACCTAACAACACTTCAAAAGCTGAAAGAAACTTGTGTGTCAAGGTGGCAGAAGTCAGTCCTGTTTGATTTTTTTCCCCCCGACAAGTAATTCTAGCTTTTAAAAATGAATGAATAAGCAAGTCGTTGAACCCTTCAGCATCTCTTTAAAAATGTAAAATTTCTTTTAATTCCTCCTCCCAGAGATTTTATTTGGTTTTAGAAGTCCTCTCCTACTTGCCAGGCATCAGAACAAATAATAGTTTCACTTACAGGCAAGGGCTAAACTATTTCCATTTTTCAAGCTAAAAATTTAAGTACAAACAGTAATGCCTCTCCCCTTGGAACAGCAAACAAACACTACATTTAAAATGTTTCTCTTTAAGTGTGTTACGTTGCTCAAGTCTATTAAAAACGTAATGTTTGACCTTGAGGGTGGAAACTGAGTGTGGTGCTCTTTTGAGCTCCCCATCGTGTGGTTCTCCTGCCCCAGTTACCACCTGTAATTGCTGCTCCTGTGGTACAAGAGCTGGAAGCCAGGCAGCCAGGACAGCACAGCTTTTCCTGATGCCCTGGAGGAGGGAAACGTGGTCTCTGCAGAGGAAATGGGTTTGTAACAAGCTCTCAAGGAGAACAGTAAATTGCTTGTCATGTGTTTGCTAAACCCAGACATCCCCCCATACATATATATATGTATACATGGTAGCAAAGCAGTGAGATGAGGTGTGGGGAACTCATCTGTCCAGCAGCAGTCGTTCTTAAGAGTAATTTTCTGACTATTTCTCACCTTGAGTGATCTAGAGGAGCCTGGTGCTGTCCAAAAAGCTCCAAAGGGGGTGGTTATGTGGCTACTGAAAGCCAATAAAACAGAGTTTTCTGTGGTTCTGGCTGACCAGTGACACTGGTGTTCTGTCTGGGGAACCAAGGGAAGGGACGCAGCAGGTGAGATGGAAGGTGGTGTGTGAGTCTGGGCAGCTGGTATTTCTGCTCGAGAACACGAGGGTAACAGTTCCGACTCATTTTGAAACACTTATATTTTTTAATTACACTATGTCGACTATTTCTGCTTGCTCTCCAGCCCCGTTGCTGGTTGGCGTGGTGAAGAGGTGCAGTGAGAGACGCCTGAGAAGTCTGGGAGAGGGGGAGGACTGTGGCCTTCCTTACACGTGCAGGCGTGTGATGTGTGTGGTGGTGCAGCCTGGGCACCTCTTCCTGCGCTCGACTGGTGCACACAGCCTGCCTGCTTGGAGGGAATCACAGAGCACAAAGCAGGAGTGGGTGCCGTAAACCGGGCGCTGTGGAGGGAGGGGAAATGGGAAGGAACCTGAAGCCACCCACACGGCAGTTGAGAACGGTCACAGCACACAGAAAACGTTGCCCTGCTCTAGCTGATAAAGAGGAGGTAGGAAGGGTGTTTGGGTGCCTTTGACAAATGGGCAGTGTGGAGGGGGTGGGATTAGTGGGGCAAGTTGAGGTTGAATGAACAAAGAATAAATATGGATTATCATGAGGGGCTTTGAACATCAAACATTGGGGAGATAAGTTGGTGTAGCTCAGTCAGAGCAACAAGAAATAATTGCCTTGGCTGTCCTGACCCCCATCTCCTTGCTGTATATTTACCTTTAAAATGCAGGATTCTTTGCCTGGATTCTGTTCGCTTTCTTCCCTTTCTCTTGTATATTATCACATCAACTCCCTGCACCACCAAGGATGTATGTGCCATCTTTGACCTGCCTGTATATCAACATCTCACTGAAACATCTGTTAATGAGATGGGGGGTCTCTACATACCACACGGTGAAGGGGCTCCACACTGAGTGAACCAATTCTCTGGTTACCCTCTGACCAAAACACCACCAATTATCTAGCGATATGAAAGCTTTGGAAAGTTTTTCGAGTGAGTATAAATAGTTTCAAGCAACCTGCGCATAATCGTCTATAACATTTCAAAGTTGTTGTGTTGATGGTACTTTTTCACAGATTTAGGTCTGTGGTCAGTCTCAGCTTCTGTGTTTTTATTTGCAATTGATGGAATGGCTTAGAAAACTGCAAACATTGACAGAAACTGAGCTGCAGATTTAATGACACATTTACTAGATCAAAGTAAAAGATTTAAATACCATAATTGCCAGTGTGTAACTTGTACTCTGGAAAAGAATTACTAAAACCTGGCCTGAACATTACTAGTAGCGATAGGGAACTGAAAATGAAGCAGCACTGGGAGAAGGGGACAGGCATAGTGCTGGGAAAGAGGTCTGAGATAAAGTGTGGTACAGTGTGTGTCGATGCTCTGAGATGACCTAATGTGGAAAGGAAACAACTTTTGGTTTTCCAGAACCAAAATAAATGTTCAGCACATGAACAGCCTTTATCACTCCAACTCAGGAGCAGCCAAACTTATGATACTGGAATCTGTAGCAGCAGATATTATTGCAGGGAACTTGGACAACACAAATCACCACAAAAATTGTACTTTCTGTCACATCTTTGTTCCAGGTTTTTAATGCATAATGCAGTTCTGAGTCTGCAACTTGAGGTTTAGAACATAACATCCACAAATGTGCGTTTTTGAGCAAAAAGAGAACTGGATGAAAGGGACTTTAAATCAAAATGTGCATATGGTGTAAATATTAGCCTCCACTGTTGCTTTCTCTGATGTAATACATCTCGGAGCTAAGCTGAGTGACTGATACCTTGTCACTTAACTCAGTGCTACTGTTTAAGAGTTCAAATTTAAATCTGTGTTTGCCCATTCCCACTCATTAGCGTCGCCTCTCCCCATGTCTGATCAGGATGAGTGGAGCCTGTAGCAGCTTCTCCGTGGATGTGACTGGCTCCCTGTGGCTGGGGCACACATGGATTACTCATGCAGGACTGGAAATGAGATGCGGCTCGGCGGCGCAGGTGTTGCAGTGACACTGTGTCAGATGCATTACTGACTGCTCAGGGAGGTCGAGTAACTTGCCCATGGTCAAGAGGTGTGTCAGCTTTAGGTTCAGAATGGTTCCACCTAATATCCCTTTTTATTTAAGATGGTATTCAGGGGTTTTGTATCAATTTGACCATGTAGTCTGTCTCTCCAATACTCAGAAAGTGATCTAAGTAGCAGAATAGCATACAGGCTTCAGCCTTACCCTGTCTTATGATATTTGGTCTCTAAGAAAACAGCTTAGAAGCTGTTAGTACTCAATCTGACAACTTTTGAATCATAAATGGAACAGGTGGTCACTTTTTAATTAAATGCAAGTATTTAAAGAGTCCTTCAAGCTAGCATTTTTGTTTCAGTGTGTGTGGATCATGGATTTGACATTATAGTGAGGATTCTGCAGTGTCCTGGAAGATAGTCTTCTGTGTGATGCTTCAAAGTTTCCTCAAAATGAGCAGGAAGAGCCAGACTGTTTGAATAAGTGTTCCTCTTGCTACCTCTCTGCTCTAGTGTCTTGTTTCATGATGCTTGATCATTAGCATTTCACAACTTATTTTAGAGAAGGCAGATTTCAGTTCCATTTATCCAACATGGGTAGAGGCCAAGTGACTCACAGTAGCAGAGCTGGGAATAACTAAGAGCCAGACTTTATGATACTAGTTGTCTGCATGATGAAACGATTACCATTTCAGTAGTTTGTTTTCCATTGGGAATACTGCATTTCCGTGGTACCAGTGTGAGGCTGGTGCTCCAACAGTACTGTCAAACATTTGAAGCAAAAAAGAATCAGCTTGTTGTGATAGCAAGGTGAGGTTGAAGCAGTGTTGTTGTTCTGTTGTGCTTTGGCTTTCTCATCAGCTGGTAGTTCTCCTGGCTCCTCAGCTCACTCTCCTGGTTCATGCTCCCTTGGAATTCCAGATCCTGCCAGAAAGGCATTTCTAAGTAATCTGGCAATTTAGGGAAAAAATGTTGGTAAAGAACAGATCAGGGAAGCTGTCTACAAAGTCTGTGTGCTTGTGGTTGGAAACACAATGATTTAAAGGCTGTCTCCTAATGAAGGAAGTTGGGTGAAATGCTGGTAGTCTGGGCCCTCGTTGCATTTGGTGAGAGGTCTTTTGGAAGTGAAGTTGCCATTGTGGGAAAGAATGGTCTTGTGGGTAGCAGTGCCTGTGAGCCCATTACTGATCAATGCAAATTCTGTTGCCAATAACTATGGTTCCTCCAGATGAGGCAACATCTTTTGGTAGCAGTGTGCAGAATCTGTGAGGAGTTACAAAACCCCCACATATTTCTGTGAGTATTGTGTTTGGAAAGCCTTCAAGGTGAAGGTTCCACTTACTGCTGTTAATAAGTCATCTTAAATGCAAAGTACAGACTTTGAATCCACTCACTATAATAAAAAAAATACGGGAACTGTTGAATAAAACTAAGCTGAGGAAATTAATTGAATATCTTGCCAGTGTTAGCTTCCTAAGCCCTCAATAATTAGTTATAAACCTCTCCTCAACTTAAAGTGAGTTTGATAACAGACACCTGATTTCCCTTGTTTGTTTTACAAGATCAGAATGGTTTTTCTACTGTTTAACAGCTGTAGTGGATTTCATTGTTTGTCTGTATGGAACTCTCGGAGCTCCAGCAGCAATAAGGCTGTGTTGAATTAATGGAATAAGGTTGAATTGATACTCCAGGCTTCATGCTCTTTTTTTTTTTTTTTTTCTTCCATCTCCCCTTTTACTGGGAAAGCTGTTAATATAGTTTATGTCTCCTGTTGGTAACAATTAGTTTTGTTCTTATGAAAGTTCTGCCAGCTGAGCCACTTTTTCCTAAACAGTAATAATAATGTAAGAAGTAGTTTTGGGGTAAAAGATGCATTTTAAGGCTGTTTTGGGTTGGATTTTTTTTTTTTTGGGGAAGGGGGCGGGGAAAGGGGGAGAAAGTGTTTTTCTTTAAATTTTTTTCTCCTGTCTGTACTTGCATGGTACTTCTGAAAACTGCCTTTTAATTTTCTTTTTCTCTTTTTGTAGCTGGTAGCTTGGTATCCTCTTACATACTGTTATTTAATTTCTGCAGTCAAATACATGCAAAGTCTTTTGTGTGTTGTGGGAAAGAAATGTCTGCTTTCTGGTCTGTCTGTTGTTCTTTTGAAGTAGAGCTCAAATTTCTTCTCTTCTGCCAACTGGAAAAGTAAATACTGTAGAAAGTAGGTGATAGTAAAGCCCATGTTAGAGACATTTTTGGTATCACACATGTGACTGGCTTTTGACCCAGTCAGTTCTTCTTTATTTAAATACCCAAGGTAGTTTTTGTTCATTTGTAGAACCAGCCTGTGTTTGCTTCATACTGAGACCTGTGGCATAAGTCCTCTGTTCTTTTGGAAGCACTTTGGACACGTAAAGACTGCACTGTTGATTGTTAGCAGTCTGATGGGTGCTGAAAACAATTGGCACCTCTTAGTTCTGGTGATTTGGTGTCAAGAACAGCCCAACAGCTGTAAAATTTCATCATTTGAATGCCACACGACTTTGCCTTTAGTGTACTGATACAGTTTATTTTTCAATGGTGTACCTCATGCAAGTCCGTATTGCAGTATTTAGATTTGATACTACTAGCTTAAGAATTAAAGAAGCAAATAAATAATATGAGTGGCTATGTGGATGAGAAAATGATTTGAGATCAGGGCTTGTTGGGCTTGCAGCTCCTTTGCAGCCCTCCTGTAGAATTTGGATGTGTCACCTGATGGTCAGACCATAAAAAGGGTATCTCACTGCCCCTACCTTATGGCAAAGGCATTCATTGGTGTGGAATTAAAGTATTTGAAACTTTTAAGTACCTGAGGGTCAGTTTTGTTTGATTCCCATGACAAAGATGTGTAACAAGGTCTGATCATAAAACATTTACGAACTGTAGAGTTCCTTAGTATCTCATAACTCGTCTTCATTAAATGGCTGTCATAAACCCACAGCAAGTCTAGTTCAGTGCCTTGAGCTCTTGGGTAGCTGTGGGAGATGTGGAGATGCTGGAAAATTGCTGTGGAATGTGGCACTTGAGGACATGGTTTAGTGGTGAACATGGTGGTGCTGCTGGTTGGACTTGATGATTTTAGAGGTATTTTCTAACCTTTATGATTCTGTGAGTACGGCACTGCTGAGATGGATTTACTACTTTGAAGTTACATTGCAGTTGTCCTGATCTGCCAGTTGGAGCTCTTAGTAAATGACACAATGTTGGTTACTTTCAGGATATCTCAGGTAAATGTTTTTAACTGCTGCTCTGAAAATTAGGAATAATTTGTTACATTGTGCTCAAGCAATTTAAAATGTGGCTTTTATGAGAGCATTACTTTGACTGTGGTAGAACAGTAGACCAGCATTTCTTGAGATCTTTTTATATAGAATGGGGAAGCACAGAACACATTTTGTTAAAGAAACAGAAATGGATAGATAAACTGCGAAAATCTGTTAAACTCAGTATCTTAGAAAAAAATGGTCCATCCATGTGACAATCCTCTGTAGGGTGATCTCCTGCAAGCTAATGTACAGCAGAGAGAAAAGGAAACTGTCATCATGTTGATTTCTGCCACTTGTTTTATTGAAAGAAAAAATTTGAAAGTGAGTCAAAGTTTTATGAACAGGTAATAATAAAGATATGCCCCGTCTAATTTTTAGAGCAGAGAGCTTTGTAGACTTTAAAGTGTTGTGCCCTTGAGAAAAATGGTTTCATTATGAGGAAGAAAGGAGATTCTTAGAAGGCTAAGTGCAGCCAGCCCTGCATGCTTTTATCTGTGTGCAAGGATTGTGATTTTTTTATTGTGGGGTTCCAAGTGCAGCTGGTGAATGTTTATGGAAACCTGCGTTGGGAGTTGTGAAACAAACCTTAGTTGGTACTTGCCTTTCCTTTGGAAGAGGCAGAATATGTGCATTAAGCATTACAATGCAAACCCCTGTATTTAAATGTGCAGTCTTGCTTCTTATGTAGGATAAAAAAATGTTGCTTTTCAAGATTGCAAAGGATGCTCACAAAGCTTTGTATTAACACATGCACTTGTAATTTATATTCATTCTTGGGTAATTTGTATATGCAGCCTGTTGAGCACTCAGTAGGAGCAGCCTGTTTTTAACCTTCATTTATTTATGCAAAACCAGTTGAAACACAGCATTAGTTTAATCCTTTCTTCTTTTGTTTTGCACTGCAATTCTCTTACCATGTCGGTACCGAAGGGTCCTATTCTTTGGGGTTGCCGCCAGGCTTGATTTGTGAATCATCTGATAAAGAGCCAGCTCCACTCCCAGAAATGTGCCTTAGGTAGAATCGCATGCCAGTGAGTCAGCTTTAGGGCAGCATTTTCAAAGGAACGCTATATAAATTACACAGTATCCCTGTGGGGGTGGCTCAGTGTTATGAAAAATCTGCTGTGGAGCATCCTGCACACACATCCACACAGAGCTGAGTCAACTGTCTTGGGTTAAATTGACTGAGTGCTGGTCTCACTTCTGTTGTTTTAAGTGTGCTGGTTTGTGTGACACTTCAAAGAAGATGAAAAGGAATGTGTGGTATCTTTGGGAGGAGCTGAACATGCTGGGAAGTCCAGAAAGTGTCAGTATTTCCACATTTGTCTCAGTGCAGATTAGTCTTTCTTGATAGATGCCTGATTATTTGGATTGATTTGTTTTTAGTTAATTAGACATTCTGCTGTCCGCTTTAGGTAATGGCTTTAAACTGACAGAGGGTAGGTTTAGATGAGATACTAGGAAGAAATTCTTGGCTGTGAGGGTGGTGAGGCCCTGGCACAGTCTGCCCCGTCCCGGGAAGTGTCCAAGGCAAGGTTGGATGGGGCTTGGAACATCCCGATCTAGCAGAAGGTGTCCTTGCCCTTAGCAGGGGATTGGAACTGGATCATCTTTAAGGTCCCTTCCAACCCAAAACATTCTGTGATTCTCTGATATATCTCTGTGTTTTTTATACTAAAATGTCACTGGTGAGTTCACTGAATTAATTGTCTTGGTTTTCAATGCAAGGGAAGGTGATTTGAGAAGAAAAAAAGCATGATCGAGACACAGCTACACCTGCAAAGGATTTTGGTGAAGCTTTGCAAGTGGACACATTCATTAGCACTTCACATCTTCAAAGTTACACATCCTTCTGTCAGAAGAGGGCCTAACTTTGCTTTTTGCAAAAATTTATCCTGTATTATGAAGCAAACGTGCATTACAGTCAACTCTTCAGCACCCAGGCTGTGTGCTGCTTCTGCCCTTTCCCAATCCACCCTCCTCAGACACGCAGTCATCAAGTGTTCGAGTCAGAGCTCTTGATGAGCTTGTCTGTGTGTTTACATTTTTAAAAATAGTCAGCTGTTTTACATAATTTTATTAGCCTCTGTTCTATGCATTTGTCATTACCTCTCTCACCTCTGATTTATTCCATCTCTGTTGGGTAAATGTGAGATAATGTAATCCACTGGCGATGGAAATAATTGTTTATGTAAAAATGAGCCATTATAGTGTTTAGTTCCTTATAAATATCATAACATATTCAGATTTAGATGAAAATAACTGACTTCTGTGGCACTGGAACTATGAGGTTGAAGGGATCTGGAAGGATCTCTAATTAACTGTGTGTTCTGAACAAATAACTTGTATGCAGCACTGCAGTTTAACTTTTCATTTATGTAGTCACAAAAGCCTGAAGAACGTACATGATGTTATTTGCTGCAATAATATAGGTGCAGTTTCTCATTAAAAAAAAAATTATAGCTTCCAGTTGAATGGTAAGTGTTGAGAGGAGGTGGGTTGTTCAAATTGTTTTCTTTTAGTACTAACTGAAAGGGCATTAAAAGGCAGTGTTCTGCTAGAATTTTTTTTTTGTTTTGACAGTTGCTAGAATTGGCATAAGAAGGTGATATGACCATAAGCAGGGAAAAGAAGTGGTCTGTTCCTCTGTGATTTAGAGGAAATGTGTTAGTAATAACCTAGAGTGAGTTTTCCAGCAAACTGCTGTGAAAAAAGTAGTACCTCCAAAGTAAGAATCT
Source organism: Corvus brachyrhynchos (assembly GCF_000691975.1). Taxonomy (NCBI): domain Eukaryota; kingdom Metazoa; phylum Chordata; class Aves; order Passeriformes; family Corvidae; genus Corvus; species Corvus brachyrhynchos. The sequence goes on along the minus strand of NW_008240031.1, from coordinate 2,527,600 downwards.
GTCCTGGCCATAGGTTCAGTAAAAGAAGAGCTGGTTTGCTTCATACAAGCTAGGCATTTTTTATCATTCGTTAGCTCAATAACACCTAAAATGACAATGTAGAATTAAGGTTATGGTGTCATGGGGTTTATTAAGTATTTCAGGCTGTTGAGAGATACTCCTTGTTCAGCTTAAGTAAGTAAAATAAGAAACATTCTAGATGTTACTATGTGATACGTGATTTAGTATGTTGTTTGCTTGGCCTGAGTAGCTGGGTTTGATGAAGCCTTCAACCTTAAGCTGTGAACTTAGAGCTAGAAATGTTTGTTTCCGGAACAGAGTTAATTTCCTTAGTAATCTTCCCACTAGCTGATAGAGCTGTGTTTTGTCCGTGGTGTGAGAAGGACATTGATAACAAATGGATATTTTAGCTGCTGCTGAGTACTGTTTACCTAAGTGACGGCTTTTTTAGTTTCCTGTGCTCTGTCATGGAACAGAGGCACCAGAAGCTCAAACCACAAGATCAGCAGGCAACAACCACCAGCAGAAGCTGCAACTCCACAAGAGTTGAATGGCCTGCCTGGACATTGAGAAAGAGCCCAATGAGGTACTGCAAGGCCCCAGACCAAAACTCAGCACTGAACTAAGAGGCGCAGGCAAGATGTGTGAGGGGCGGGTGCCTAAGGTGTGGCTCTCTGGGGATTCCTTTCTTCACGTCCCTGTCCAGAGACTCACAGCTGATCTGCTGCTCTAACACTCTGTTAAATTATTTATTTTTATAATCTGATGCCTGAGACTCTGTTCTGGGAAACCTGCTATCTTTAATATAAGTCTTTGTGCAGTAGTATATATTAGTGAAAATTGTTCTTTAGGAAGCTACTATCATCTCTGAGCTTTTTTGCTCTTAATCATTTTTTTTTTTAATCTACAAAAATCTCTTCCCAGAGCAAACAGTGCTGTGAAAGAACGCTCAGTACCCTCTACTGTGTTTAGGAAGAACCTGTGAGTTCAAGGTGTGATGACACAAAACAGGAGGCAGCTTTTAACCAGATTAGGTTTTTTTCTACAAGGATGATTTGTGCTTGCTCTCCCTTCCCTCCTTCCTGCCAGCTCTGGCAGAAAATGTCACTTACTTTTCTCTTTGATTTCTGCTGGCTTATTGAAAGGAATCTACGCACAGAGGAGTGAGCCAGTTATGTGCAAAGGAGGGAATATGATGGTGCAGTCACAGTTAGGTGGGTAAAGAATAGGGGATAAAACCCATCCTTGTTAGTGGCAGCAAACTGTTAGAGGGGCTGGGCTGTCTGTGCAAATCTGACCTTCAAGATTTCTTCCCTGAACTGCAGATTCCCTAGTGTACAAATTGTGTGCCTTTACAAATAAGTCCATGATTTGAAAATATTTCCCAGGTAGTGGTATGGTTAAATAATTTAATGGTTTCTGCACACTGGTATGTTCTGTGTGTGACTTGGAAAGTAACGTATTTTCTGTTCGAAAAATCCAGCACAGAAGTTTTTACAAAATTGCCTTTTAAAATCGTTAGTGCAGTATCTGTTCATCAGGAAAAGGAGAATGCCATTTCTGATCAACGTCTGATTAAGTATCCATCTGTGTCTGTAAGCATCACAACTTATTTTTCAGTGCTGTGTTCTCATTTCAGTAGAAAAATGGTTTTTCTCTAGCACCACCTTGAGATTTCCTTTTCTAATGCTGTTACTAGAAAGGTGAGTGGTGAGAAAGGAATGGGAGTTTTTCAATAAAGTCTCTTCTTGCTGTTCTGTACATTTTTCAGGTAGAACTAAATAAGGACATTTTTTTCTTTCTTTGAGACAAGGCTTTCCTTGGCATAGATATTTTCTGCCAAACCGACTGTGTTCTTCCCTGCAGCAAAGTCTGTTTGAGTCATGGTGGGTTTTTTTTTTTCCCACTGAGAGAAAGGCAAAGCTCTGGTTTATATATATGTAAAAATAGTGGAATTGGTGATGTCTTAAGAGCCAGTTCAAGGGACCTGAAGAGTACAAACCTTACCAGAACGCGTATTTTTTTCCATGTACATGGAAACATGTCAGTGTCATGAAATTGCTATTCCCTCTACTGCCAACTCACTGAAAATCACTGTGTGAGGGATCAAACTAGTGTGGCTGGAGTAGTTAAAGATCCCACTTAATATTAAAAACTCCTATAAAATCATTGTAGTTGGGCTGTTAGCAAGGTGGCAATGTGCAGATGAAACATTTTCTTTTTCTGGCTGGTAGACCAGAGAGATGGAAAGGCAAGTGCAGGTGTTGCTACAGACCCTTTGGGAGGTGTGAGGTAAATGATCTTTCCAAGTAGGACATCTGTGGAAAAAAATCAGTAGCTCGCTTCAGCTGCCCTTTAGCTTTGTGTCAAGCTCTCTTCTTTGTGCTCCCCGGGCTAAAAGGTTGAACAGTGCAGAAGCTGTTCTGCAGTTATTAGTATGAATATTTAAGTATGTTTTCATTTGGCCAGGCTAATACTCTTTTGCTTTGTGTCTGAGCAACCACTTTTTTCCCTGTGTGTACTTTTCAAAACTCGTAGAGAAGATATTTTTCATTTTAAAGTGCATGGCCAGAGGAAAACTGGGAGCTGCACTAGAAGTTACAATACAAATTCCACTTGTTCCATCACCAAATCTGTGTCTTACTTACCTGTATAATAGGAGAATTATTTGATAATACAGGTTTGTGAGTGAATTACATAGAAATATTGATTTTATTACAGTATTGACATGCATTTATGTCTCAGAACATATGTATTCATCATTTGGGTTTGTTGGTGCTCTGCTGTAGCCTTGGAAATAAATTGTTCCTACGTGATATTTACTGCTTACATTAAATTACTGGCTCCAGAAATTCTTCTTTGAAGTTGCTTTCAGGAGAGGGTTACTCAGTGCAAGTATTCACAAATATTTTTCCTGATATATGTGTTCTTCTATTTCACAGTATGTATTTTATTCTGTTCTTTGGAAGGAAAATGCTGGGTTTATTTTTTGAGATTTTGCATTTGTGGCTTTTTTTTTCCTCATACTTAGCAGATCTGGTCTTGTCATCTCCATCTTGTGATGTCTGATACTAACCAACCTTTCTTTCCTTAGGTAGTGTTTCTCTCCCATAAGTATTTCCATCATTTCCTTGTACCATACAGCAGTTCATTCATTAGCCTGAAGGAACCATTAACTCTATTTTAGTGTTCTCTAAAAATGAAGTTTCAAAGTGGGTTAGGGCACACAGGACAATACTGAGCTTTGCACCTTTCAGAAGCAGGGAAGTATTTATACACCTTATATTGTGTATTACATACATGTATACAAGCTTACAGGCAGCTTGGGATGGATCAGGAAACTGAAGAAGCATTCTCAGGGTACAGAAAAATCTCTCTGAACCATCCATGCTTCCTCAGGGTGCTCAAGTGCTGATTGGCCTTCTCTGCAGAAATGCAATTTTTCAGATAAGATCTCACTGCTGCGTTTTCTTGCCTACACTTTGTGTTTTGAAGTGCCATAAATTTATAATTTACTGTACTTCTGAAGCTGTAAAGGATTTGTTCCATACTATGCATCTGCAAGCGAATGTGGTAATTGAAAGATCTTTATTCCATGTTGTATTCCAAGTGAAAATGTAGATGAAAGGCAAAGTGAGAATAATGAAGACAGAATGGTAACTATTGATCTCTCCAACAAAATTTCCTTGAAGTTGCTTCAGGTACTTTTGGGTAGATAATGTGCAAGTTATCAATCAGGTAAACAGCTTGGTCTTCTTATTTGCACTGAAGCAATGCAATTTATTAAATTATAACTTGAAGTTAAATGTAGGATACTGGTGTGGGCGGATAATGTTTCTTGCTTACAGCCCCTAGTATTTAGTGCTTCTTTCCTGGCAGATTTGAGAGAATCTAGGTCAGCCTTGAGGTTCTCATATAACCAGAACTTGCATGGGAGACACTCAAGGACTTCCTGAATGGTGTATTAGATATTCCTAAAACATCTTTACGTGACTCACCAGCATGGTGGTTCTCTGGTGAGAGCAATCTGTAGCTAATGCCTCTGAAGCCAGAGCCTGTAGCTGTGCCTCTGACAATTCAGTAGCATTTCATAGCACTTCTTTATGTAATAAGTCTTTGGTACATAAGGTTCCGTTGCTGAATGGTTCCACTGGGAACCCCATTCAGTGTGACTCCGGTACCATTTTTTGTGGGCATGTAAATGAAGGAATAATTTGGTGTAACAGGATGCATTCACGAGGAAAAAGTAAATTAAGAAAACCAGCATGATGCTGAATAGTAAAATGCTCTTCTGTGGAGCCAGGCTGGGAGAGCTGGGGGTGTTCACCTGGAGAAAAGAAGGCTCCAGAGAGACCTTTGAGCCCCTGCCAGTGCCTGCCAGGGACTCTGGACAAGGGCCTGGAGTGATGGGATTAAGGGGCAATGTCCCACTGACAGAGGGCAGGGTTAGAAGAGATGTTGGGAAGGAATTCTTGGCTGTCAGGGTGGTGAGGCCTTGGCACAGGTTTCCCAGAGCAGCTGTGGCTGTTGTTCTGGGCCAGGTTGGATGGGCCTTGGAGCACCCTGGGATAGTGGAAGTTGTCCCTGCCCATGGCAGGGGGTGGGACTGGAAGATCTGTAAGGTCCCTTCCAACCCAAACCACTCTGGGGTTCTGTGAACCCATACTGTGTGCAACAGAAAGCAGTGAGTTGTTTAAGGTAACACCATGAAGAGCAGGCTGAGTTACTTGCATAATTCTCTCCTACTGTTCTGTTCCTGTGCAGGCCACTGCATTGCCGGAGACCACGTCTAGCTCACCCAGCCTCCCAGACAACGTGCTCAATGCTTTGAGTCTAGAAGGACCTTGCTGTGCAATGAAGATGGAGGCAGTAGGAAAAGCAGAAGAACTTGTTGATTCAGAAATTCCACCAAAGACTTCTGAAAAGCATGAGACTCCTCCTGATGAAGATGGGCCGATAGAACTCGAGACACAAACTCAGAAGGACAGCGTGCCCACTGCAGCAGACTCTGCGGTGCTCTCTTCCATGCCTTGCTTACTGATGGAACTGAGGCGGGACTCCTCGGAGTCTCAGCTGGCATCTACGGAGAGTGACAAGCCAG
>NW_008240031.1:2513320-2522309 GCF_000691975.1 Corvus brachyrhynchos | reverse complement strand
AAATGAAACCTGAAAAAGGGGCTGCCAAGAAAACCCGACAGTCTAGTGATAAGCAGAACGGCCGAGTAACCAAGGTAAAGGGTCACCGGAGCCAAAAGCACAAAGAGAGGATCCGGCTCTTGAGACAGAAGCGGGAGGCAGCTGCTCGCAAGAAGTACAACCTGCTGCAGGACAGCAGTACCAGCGACAGTGACCTGACCTGTGACTCCAGCACGAGCTCATCAGATGATGATGAAGAGGTTTCAGGGAGCAGCAAGACAATCACTGCAGAGATACCAGGTAGAGGATGTTTTTTAAACTGAACTGTAACGCGCCTGACATCGTTTCTCAGCTGTCATGTTAAGTTAGATGAGTGACACTTGAGAAAAACCCAGGAGAACTGCAGCTCTGTGTAAATTTGAAGACTGCAGTGCAATAACAAGACGTGGGCAAATTTTAAAAATCTGTTCTGAGGTTCCTGTGCACTTTTGCACACCAACAAAGCATAGAAATGGTAAATGGGAGAGGAAGGACTACCTTTGAAGTCTGGATTTTTCAGATCTTTGTAAGCCTATATGAACTCATGTCAGTGCTGTCAAATCCCCTTAGATGGTGATAATCTAATTCTTAAGATAAGTGGCCAGCTATGCTTTAATATATAAAGCCCACAGCTTGGTAGCTGTGTTAGAAATGGCACAACACACCTCTTGCCTGTATAACAGTAAGGCCCTGGCCATTATTGCACTTATTCTGTGCTTTCAGCTCAACATGTCAGTGCATGACAAACCTGCTTAGCCTTATTCTAAGTTCTTGCAGATTGCAGCTGGTCACCTATTTTAGGATACAAAATGCAATTAAACAGGTGCCCAAGCTATATTCACACCTAAATTTTCAACATTTTAGACAAAGTTGTTACTGTTTTCCTATGTCATAAGGATCAATAATTTCTACACTTCTAACTTGCTGACACATCTATGTTAAGATGGGAGGCAGCAAATTATAGGGGCCTTCTTGTCATTTTATTAGTGTCATTTTATTAGCAAAAGAAAGTTGAATTCTTCAAGGTTTTTGTCTGCTAAGTCTTTGTTATTTTATTAGCCCAAGCGCTGTGGACAGGACTTTGTGTGAATTATTCTTGCAGCATATTATACCATAGAACCATCATCATATGGCAATCGGAAATAAAATCCATAAAAATAAAAATACGTAAAAATAAACTTTTTGGCTTGCCAATTTTTACTGGGTTACATGCCTTTTTGCCTGTTGTGCTAGAAGATTTTTCTTTTTGAGAAAAACAACATCTTACATAGGGGAAGAACATTTAAGGGAAAACTGCAATATTAAGTTGCTGAACTAATACTTCCTAGACAAATTATGTAAAATATTGCAGCAGATTTTACAAATAACTGATTTAACTGAGTTGATTATGGTGGATGATGCTTTCACCACGAAAACTGGCATTTTTCCCACACCTGCTAGGAAGCAGGTTGCACAAAGGAAGTAAATGTTTATTATTAGAATGTCTGGAAAAGGCATAATATCCTCCTGTAATTATTGTGTAGTAAACTTTTAATAGAGATCTAAAATTATTTTTACCAATTCAGTAGTTAGTCAGTCTTGTAGCTTTCGTAGTTTTGCCTTTTTATTTATGATATTTACACTTTGGGCTATTTAAGTCTGATTTAAAGCCTGTTGAAGAAGACTGTTTCATTGATTTTTGGGACCGGTTCTTCCCCACCTCTGAAAAAACCCCAAAACACACAGAATAAATCCCTCAGGTCACATTCTTTTTTTAAGTCATAAAAGTACCTTGTGACCCAGAATGGCACCACATGGTATTTTCAGGTCTGCTTAGGTTTCTGAGGGCCGTTGTGGGGATCTGAAGCCACTCCAGGGTATTTTTTGTGTGTCACTGGGCTCTTCTGTATTTGACTCTTGGTCTTGACCACGAGATTCTTGTGGTGAAGGAATCCCATTGCATGAAGAGCTTGACTATTGGCGATGATTACACCAAGGCTCAGCTTTTACCTGCAGTGCAAGAGTGCACAGACCATCCTGAGGGAGGGACGTTAACCATTTATTCTAATTTTATAGCATGTGTCATCTGCTTGGTGTTGGGTTCTGCTTAAGACGTTAAAAGCTTTGAGCTGCCCCCTTGGTGCAATGGGGTGTGACACGTACCTGCCACGCTGTGGTTTTCCTTTAAATAGAAATGGCTTTACCTTGTGGGAAACGCCTTCCAAGGGCAAGAGAAAAATACCCTCTGTAGAGATAAGGATGTGTCCAAAAAATGCATCCTGTGCTGCTTGTGGGGGAAGGAGACGTTGTGGTTTTTAGAGCTGCGGTGGAGCTGCGAGTCTGGTCGGACGCACAGCGCTCCGTCACAGTGGTGGGTTCCCAGGCCATCTGCCATCCCTCTGCCTGGAGCTGGCAAAGGACTCGGTTCCTTTTTCTGGCTAGAAATCCATTTCAGTGCACTTAGCAAAAGACTGTGAATAGCCTCAAAATTGAGGGAGTGAATGTGTAAATAGAAAACAATACAGGGTATCAAAAAGTGTTATTGGAATTTGAGGCCGTGAGTGTTCTCAGCACACACTTGAAAGCCGAAAGGTTTGACTTCAGTGTCAGGACACAAGCATGAAAAACTTTTGCCTTTACTTTTAAAAGAGTTATCTGTACACATTGATGGAGAAGAATTTTTTACAGGCAGCACGTGTTCCTGTTAGTGTGTGTTTGGACATTCAGCTGCAGTCTTGAGTACTTACTCAACATCACTTATTTTAATATAATTTTCATTTTTATCCTTCTGTTGCCTGAAAAACAGCTTTGCCAACAGAGGTGCTTTAAAATTTTTAGTGACAGTTAATTTTTGTCATGAGGGCCAAATTACACAGACTCTTAAGCTGTCAACACAGGTAGTGTTGCAGCAGACAGTTTATTTGTGTGTGGTCTGAAAAATGAAATTGCCACATTTGAGAATACAGTAGCCTTTCATATTGTGTTAGTAAAACTCTTCCATTTAAATAGTGCAGTTACCTTTTTTAAAACCATCCACATCACTGGCTCAGAAGTATGTTTGGCTAAATTTGTAAGGTAAAGAAAATGTTCAGTGAAATACATGAAAATGCCATGAAGTTGCAGACAGAGCTGTTGTACAAGAGAGTCAGGTCTTTCTGCTGAACTTAAAGGTACTGTGGATTAAAATAGTGGCAGGCTTGGTTCTCTCCTCAAGAAGGACTGAGGAGTCGAGATTTTACTGGTCATACTTCAATACAAGTACTGTGAGCTGCACAGGAGCTCAGCACAGTGTAAGTTACAGTATTCTGAATGCATCCTGTGGTGTTAATTTACACCTGAAAATACAGGTTCAGTGTAAACTTCAGGGTGCTCCTGATGTGAGCAGTCATAATCTTTGGTTCTTTATTTCAGGGAATGCTGTGATTTTTGGATTATTGCAGATGAGGAACAATTTGTTGCCTTTTAATGACTGAGCTTCTCTGTTGGCATTTAGGATTTTGCTGTTCTTAAGCACCACATAAACATGGCATAAGAGTCCTGAAAGAGATCCTGCTAGACTTCCTGGTGTAGTAGGAAGTTTTTCCTTTAAACAATTTCACATGTGATGTTGCAAATTAACTCTGAACGAAATTGGGATGACAGCAAGTGTGGGAATCAATATCTATTGCTATGTAAACACTTCTCTTTTGGAAGAAGTAAGGGATTTTTAAAAAATCGAATACTATACAAAAATATTTGCTTTTTAACACCATTGTGCTTTCTACCACTCAGAAAAATCTGAATTGATACGGGGGTGACTTATGTTTTAGGCTATCACAAAAATGTGTTAAAAAGTTTGAGTGTTAATGTTGAAAAAGCTGCATCTCACTTTGTTAAAAAAAAGACAAGACTTTTTTAATAGGCAGTAAACCCAAAGAGACAGGCACAGATTCCTTACTCCTAAGAACTGTGCATAGATCTTGAGTGAAGCACCTGCAAGGGATGAATTTGGTTCAAGTAACTCAGAATGACATTCTTTGTAGTTAATTGATAGGAAAAAGAAATAGTCTGTTAAGAATGATTTGGTATAAGATATTAATTTCGAAGTGTCTGCAGCAGAGTAACACAGAGGAACCAACCATTGCTAGTTTAGAACAAAGAAAAACCATATCTTAATTTGTTATGTTGCCAGACCTCCTAAATTAAATTACTTTGGATTTGGTTATTACTTAGACTGTACTTAAGAGATCCCATAAAAAGACAGTGCTGGGGCGTTTCTTAGGTGCTGTTTTGCAGGAGGTGTTGTCTTGAAAATGAGAGAGGAATCTTTGATTCTAACCCATATGTGACCTCAAATTTCTTGTCCTTTAAACTTGGCATAATTAAAAAAACTATAGTTTAAAATTTTTAGACAGAAGAGGGACCAACTGATTTTTAATTTGTGAAAACGCATTTTTAGGCTTGGGATTTTTCAGCCCTAAAATGAAGAAAAGATTGAATAGGGCATGTTTTAGTAACTGCATGGGAAGCATTTAGAACATTGTATTGCTGCTACTGTAAATTGGAGATACTCTGTGAAGGATGGCTTTTAAAATTTGTATTGCAGGGCAATATATATTTCAATACATACTTTATTCAGTTTACAAAACAATTTTGTCAACTTTGACCATTCTAGTTCATTCTTTACTTTAGAAACCTGAGAAGATTGTCTCACTTACCGTGATCAAAGGGTTTTATTTAATTTGCAATTAAAACTTAACATTTATTAAAACTTACGTGTAAGTCTGTGGAAATCAGAAAGATTGTAATTTAGTTCCTTGAGTTTAAGATAACATCCTGACTAAAGACAAATAAACAGAATCATACTGGATGTTCAGTACTAGAATGAAATGAACAGAAGAAATACTTGTTTCAGGGAGGAAAAAATTACTGAATATACAAAAGGAGCCATGTTTTAGAAAAAAGGTACCATTTTACTTAATTAATTTTAGTTAACATGCAGTTCGAGGGATGTAAATTAGTTGCTATAAAGTAATTATTTTTAGCAGAGGACTTGAATGCTAAACTTCGGTGTGTCTGATAGGGAAACAGATGGGTGAGAAAGCCTTACAAACTACTCTTCAGAAATAAGAGAATAACCCTGGGCTTTGTTCAGCTCTTACTGAAGGATCTGTGTATACCTCATTTAAATAGCTCCTAAAAAGAATGTAGTGTTTAAGTGATACTGTAATTTCATGTACTCAGTGAAATCCCAATAAAGATTTAGTGCCTTATGTTTTTATTAGTAAATATTTACTTAGGTTGTGCAATGATTTCTCTCATTCTTAGGGTATGTTTTATTACTCTTAAGCTAGAAGATGCTAAAGTTTCACATTTAGATATTAAATTATCATCTTCTGTACCTTTGTGTAGTTTAATGTGATGCTTGTCTTGTTTTGGAATTACCTTAGGTAACATTTTTATGTTTGGATGGCATGCACATATTGTTTATGATTCCTCAAATGGGTACAGAGCCTCATTTTCTTGGGGGTTTATTGCTTCCTAGATGATTCCTGAGTGAACTCTAGACTTTAAAATATAGATTCCACTGCCTTTTGTTATTGATATGTAGAGTAAGGCCATGAGGATTGACTTTCTCTTCTGGCTGCTGAAGTTCTTCCTGATAATCCCAAAGCCAGTCATTTCCACTGTCCTTATGATGGATAGCAGGAAGCAGAACAGTTTCCTTCCAACCATTCCCTGTTTTCTGCTTTGCCTGGGACTGACTGTAGGAATGGTGGCTCAGGGCAGGGTCCTGGCTGGTGTGAGGCTGGTCAGGGCTCCATGGCGTGAGTTTGGAGCTGCGTCCATCACGCCTGGCCCAGAGGATGCTCTCCCCTCCTGTGTCAGCACAGCACTCACGTAACCCCTCCATGTCTGTGTGTTTGTGTTGTGTGTTCTCCTCATCAGCATTCTGTGTGGTTCCCAAAATCAGGCCATGAGCTTTGGGCCAATTCCACCTGTGTTTAACAGCCTGTTTATAAAAGGGTCCAAGTGTGTAAGTAAAATGCACGTAATTATTCAGGTTTGTCAGTTAAAAAATAGCATTTTGGATTGCAGTTTAATAGAACTAAACGTGTTATTGTATAGTGGTTTTGACACCTTCAGTTGAATTCAAAACAGAAATTGCAAGGGAACTGGAGTAATTTGGTAAAAAAAGAGACCTTTGTGACAGAATTGTCTGAGACTTCTAGAAAAAAATAATTTCGAAGCCAAAATTTCTATTATAACCTCAGTGGGTCTAAAATGTCATTATAACAGTAATACTGTTGGTTAATATATGCTAATTCCTCTCCCATTGTTGTATCCAAGGGGCAGAATTAGAAAAGTTGTTTTCCTGAGTTAAAATGCCTTAATAAACGATATTATGTTCTTACTTAATGATGTCTTATCAAATGGCCTCAATGTCTTTAAAGCTGGCTTCAGTCGTGCTGGGGGATCTGGAGGAGCGACCAGGGAAATTCCAGGATTGCTTGACAGGGGCACCGTGTGGGATAGGAACTGCATAGGCAATGTCCTGGAAGAGGCCATGAACTGCTTTGCCGAGATGCAGAGGCAGACAGAGGAGAAATTTCGCATGTGGATAGAAAAGCTAACCCATCTTGACACGGACGAAGAAAGCAAGCAACAGCTGGAGCCCAGGGAACCTAAAATCCAACTAGTTGGCCAAAGAATCCCCCCTACCACACAGTCAGGGGCTTTCGTGCAGATGCCTGATAGCCAAGTACTTCCTCAGCAGCCGTTTAATTCGTACGTGGGCTATCAAAATGCCGATGCCGCGCTAGAGTTTCCAGCGACTTTTAATAACAATTTTCCACCTGTCTTTCCAGAGAATGGGAATATGGCAGAGCCTGATCTGAATCAATCATAAACTTTAAAAAAAAAAAAAAAAAATTTAAAAAAAAAAAAAAAAAATCTAAAAAAAAAATCAATCTGATCTTTGCAATCTTGATGTTATTTTGGATTATGCTAAAAAAACGAGGTTTGCTTTTCTCTTTGTATGTGTTTGTTCTGTTTTCTCTTTTGGGTTTTATTACCATGATATTGTTTGTTTTTCTTAATTTATAGTGACTATATGTAGTTTAAAAAAAAAATCACAGTATACCCACCTGCATGTGCCAGTACACACATCTAAACACCTTTAAAGGTGTGTGGGGGGAACCACCCTAAGCTTTCATCACCAAACTCGGGAAAATAGAACTTAGAATCCTTGTCTAGATACCCCAAAAACAGTAGGGCTGTGTTTGCTACAATAGGAGCATTCAGGGTATTCATCCAGATGCCCTTTTTGCATGTTAAAACATTTATATAAGGAAATAAGTTTTATATTTAAAGAGGTAAAGCACCCTAGAGATCCAGACTAGATACAGACCCATGACATTTCCTTAACTCCATTCACTCTCAAGTTTTGCAACTTGAACACGCCTTCTTCATTTTTAGGCAGAACTAATAAATAAGCTCACCCTAAAAATGTAGCTATCTATAACAAGCGTGAACAGTGGATTTCATTCCTTTTTGGTCTCCCATTTGGCAGTTCATTCCCTGTCCAGGGTTTTTATCAGTGTCACTGCTGTGTTGCATGTGGCATATTTATGGAAGCAGCTGTCTCACCCCGTGTGCACACACAGGCACATGCACACATGTCTACATGTGTTTGGTTTGGGTGCAAGTCATCTCCACTAATTCCTGGTGTCTGCTTTGCTGTTCCCTGGGTCTCAGTGGGAAGAGATAAGCTTTCACTGAGGATGCCTCCTGGCACTGTCTTTCTCTCCCATGAGTTGTGCCAAACCTCGCTTATCAGCGATCCCCAAGAGATAACTTTTGGGTGAGATGAGTCACCCCAACCTGTGCACACAGAGCAGCCGCTGCTTCCTCCTGTAAATACGGCCCAGCCACATCCTTCATGCTGGAATAAAAACAGCCCTCTCTGCCCTCAGATAAGCAGTCATCAGGGGATGGGTTGGGCCTCGGCACAGGAATTTAAAGGAAGGCTTGATAAGTAAACACCGTGGTGGTCTGATAGCTGCCGGCCTGGGTCAGACCAGACTGCGTGTGAACACCACTGGAATCATTCTTTACTTGTGATGGGGAATGCCACAACATCAGATTCATTTGAATAATGCAAGAATTTGGTGTTTCGCGGATTCTTTTTTTATACTAATAGTTATCCTGAATAGGCAGGCTTGAAACTGTGATGTTTAAAGTAGGATTAATTTAAACAATATATTAGAAATATTTAATTCTTCTTACTATTGCTACACCCAGGGATTTTTTGGTCATCTCTCCAATAAGGCCTTCCTTCATGTGAAGTAACTTCTCTGTAGCTACCAAAAAAATGTACAGTTATCATCAGGTAGAACTTAATAAAAGTTTCTAATGAAAATTAAATCAAAATTTTTACAATGGAAAACGAAAGTGCAGTTTAAGTAAAGAAAACACTTAGGTCTCCTTTAGTTCAGTTACTCTGCCTTTTAAACCACAGTCACTGTTTTTCCTAATTATTTTAATTTGAGTTCTTTTCCTCCTGTTGGGAGTAACCACAGTATCTTCTGTTGGTCAGGCTTTTTTTTACCCTCCCAGAAGTCAGTGGGAGTTTTTCCATCAATTTGTATGACAGGTTGGATCAAACCTGTAACAGGAACTCAAGAAATACTTTTTGTTATCGGTATAATATCGACACTGGTATTTTAACATTATTCTTGTCCTAGACTGACTTTTTTTAAGTATATGATGCCTTCATTAAATAAAAATCAGGTTAGAGACCTGTGTTATTTTCAGAGTAACTGTTTGAAAGACTATGCAGGAGATAATTTTTAAATACTGGGATAAAGTCTTTTCAGATCACCTTCATGTGTAATTTTGATACCAAGATTTTGATATTAACTTGTTAGAAAACTCCCTTGTCTGAAATAGTGTGCATTTCAGGTAAAACTTAAACTAGTTGTTCTATGTTTGATTGCAATCTAAAAACTTG
>NW_008240031.1:2500652-2513310 GCF_000691975.1 Corvus brachyrhynchos | reverse complement strand
TTTATGATGATGATAAGAGCAGAATATTTTAAAGCATGACAACTTTATGAATCTTCCCCTGCATGCAGAAGCAGCTTTTTGCACTGACTGGTTTATTTTAATGTCTGTATGTCTGTAAGCATGCCCATAGTCTTTTTTGTAAAATAGTATAAATGGAACAATTAGGTATTTCAGAATAAATTGTGTAAAGAGTTCAGTTGAACTTACTTATCTCTCAGATTGAAACATCTTTACATACATATCTCAAAAATGGTTAACAACTTAATTGGGTTTGTAGCCAGTGAAATTTCTGCCAATTTTCAATGTCTTGGTCACATAGGCTTTAAAAAAGAAAAAAAAAAAAAGGAAAAATATTGAAATAATTCAGTGTATGAATAGATAAAAATTTGGGTTTGGTTACTGGAGGCCAAAATTTAAATCTTTTATTTTTATCCATCACTGCTAATTGTTATTTTCAACGCAAGCAGCTGTGAACATAAAAGAGCAAGCAGAGGATGACAGAAGTTGAGCATATAGACTTTAAAGCTGTACTCTTTCTAGGATAAAATTATCTCAAGGCTCCCAGAAGGTGGAGGAAATAGTTCCTACTAGATGTAATTTTAACTTAATTTCCCCATGAAAGCTACCTAGTTGAAGGCTGAAAACACTTGTGCAAGGTCAGTGGTTGTAAATTGTTTTGTAAATGGTAAATAATGTTTTCCTTTGGTTTTTTTCCACTTGGCTCAAAACCAGAGCCAAATCTTCAGCTGTGTCACAAACCATCACTTTTGAAGTGAAAAGTGTGCTCTGATGTGCACAGCTGGGTATCTGCTCCATGAGCTGGTTTTCCACGTGGGGAAGTATGTTTGGGCTGAAGCTGAGAGGGGAACCCCACCTTTCTGTTCAGGTGTAGTGTAACCTGCCCAATGAAGGATTGGCCAGTTGCTTCTTGGTCTGTATTCTGAGTCCAGGAGGTGCAGAGCCCTGAAGGAACCAACCTCCAGATACCAAAACTAGTGATGAGTCTGTGTTTTAGCTGTGTGTGACAGTCTTTGGCATCTCTTTGAGAAAACAGGTACTCAATACATAGTTTCAGATTTTATTTTTTTTTCCTCCTGGGAATATTTTCACTATATTTTTATGACATGGCTGCAGTTGAGTTTGTCATGATTTCCATTATAAGCTCTTATTTTCAAAGGGCTTCGACTAGAAACCCTCAGGGAGTTAAAATTTCTTCAGATGAAATTTTAACATAAATTTTTATCTTACCCATTCTGAATCTCACGGAAACAGTCTGACTTATCTAAGACTACTTTAGGGCTATCAGAAGGAAACTCATCTGCTTTCCAACCCTGAATTACATTTTGAATGTATGTTTATGCTCACATCTCATCAAAGTACTTCAAAACCACCAAAATTAACAAGTAGGGGAGAAATCAACAGGAGTTTTGCACAGGCATGGAGAACCACAGGTAATTTAGAGTTTCTCTAATTGCCCCAGGATTTATACTTCAGAATTGTGTAAAGAAACATTTTAGTTCCTTTAAGGAATTTTACTTACGGTTTGAATAGGTCAGATGCATTGAGTCAGGTGAGCTGGTTTAGAGTGGTGTAATTCCAGGGATGATGGTGCCAGTTTAAACCTAACTGACCTGTTCATAGAATAATGGAATTGTTAGAGAGGGCCTTAAAAATCAGCCACTTCTCTCCCCATGCCCTGGGCAGGGACAACTTCCGCTACCCCAAGTTGTTCAAAGCTCCATCCAGCCTGGCCTTGGACACTTCCAGGGATGGAGCAGCCACAGCTCCTCTGGTTCAGGCTCCTACATCATCATTTTATGTATTTAATTAAATATTTTTAAAACGGCAGCTGTTCCAGCATAGGAGCAGTGGAGCACCTTTCCAGCCCTGGAGTTGGGATTTAGCAGCAGGTGAAACACAGCGACTTGGTTCACATTTTTTGTGCAAGTGCAAAAGAAGTAAGCCTTTATATAAAGGCTCAGTTTAAATTTCACTAAATGTCAAACTGACATTGCAGTAAAAGGATTTCCTCCTAGAATCAGTCCCTTTTTAGGAATCCTTGGAAGTCCAGGGGCTTCAGTGTGCAGTGTTTTTGCAGGCTTGGCTGCAGGTTCTTCCCAAGGCATTCATGTTCCTTTCAGTGGGTTTTCTAAGGAAGGTCTTTAGGAAGAAGCATCTGAATGGTCAGGTTTTATTTGAAAAAAAAATTAACATGCAACATAAACCAAACTCAAGGCAATTTTTTCAGATTTTCTATTGCAAAAATAACAGTGCAGGGAGAACAAAAAAGACAAAATGTAAAACTTTCAGTATCATTTTTAACAGTACTAGAACAAAATAATTCAGGCAGAAATACACATTTATTTTTTTAAGATCAATGTCTTTTACTGTTTGTGCAGGATTGTTGGGTTATTTTATCTGAACTGCTAGGGTAAAGACTGGAAAACCAATCTTAAATTCAATGAAACGGGATTGTATTTGGCAGTTATGGTACAAATTGAAACGTGTTTATTATCACTGATTTCTCTTTTAATATATTTTGTCTCTTTCTGTATCCACAACTGTATGTGGATAAATTTATAATAAATTTATAATATTTCAAGGGCATTAAGAAATTAAACCCTAGCCCCACTGATAGTAGTAGAAATTTTCTACTGATTTTAGTGGGGCTAGCATTTAATCTCAATAAAAATCGCACTTACTCTGCAGTTTTTTGTCCACAAAATCCTTCAGCTGACCTTGAGGGGAATCTTTTTCCTGATGAGGGTGTGTAAGTCAGGCCAGTTGAGTAGATGTTTTTAAAATAATGGGGGTCTGCACTGTGACTACTGCAGTTACACATGTTAGAACAAAAGCACTGTGTGATTTGTACTGTAGAAGCCAGAATAATCAGGCTGATTGATAGAGATGGACAGTACCTTGCAAAAATTGGTGTTTTTCACAAATTTCATTAGTCTTGTGGTGTTAGATCAGCGAAATGAAGGCACATGGGAAAATGGTCTTACTAAGTTAGGAGGGATTTCAAGTGCAGAGCAGTGGAGCAGGGGATTAGTGTGGACGATCACAGGCTGCATCAGTCCTGCGGGAAGGGGCAGTTTGTGCTTGGAGAAGTGGAATGTTTTCTGCAGGGGTGCGTGTTTGCTGCCTTTTCCTAATGGAAGTTGCATTAACACAGGGAATTACTTACCTTTTTTAACTGCCGTGGCTATGTGAGGGTGTGATGGTTTCCAAAACCCTCCTGAGACACTTCTCAAAGTAAAACTGGGGAAGAGATCTGGTTGATATATCTGCTACCATAATTATTGCATTTTTAGGCAGCATCACAGAAAATAACTCCTATAATGCGATACAAAGTGGATGCCACTTCCCGGTATTCTCAATCCACAGCCATATTCCATGTGCCTTTGCTTAACGCACAATGAAAAATGCTTTATTATCTTCATTCATCTTTTGGTAAATTAAATCCAAGATATTTTCCATCTAGTCATCAAAAAGCCTGAAAGAATGAATGTTGTTCAGCAAGACTTGAATTTTTGAGATTTCTTTTCATGTGATATATTAAAAAGTATCCAGTCTGAGAACAGATAATAATTTGATCGTGTTGTTTTGATTTAATTCTATAATTATGGTTTAAAAAAAACACCAAACAGAAAAGCTTTACTGTGTGAAATGAAGGAAAATGTCAGAAGTGGATTCACTGATAAAGTTCACTTTATGATTTTAGAGAGAATGTTGTTACACTGCTATTGTTTTTTATTGTATTTACAATGTATTATTTGCTTAACCCTGTAAATTTTGAAATGTAACTACTGTAACCTGGAATAAATAAATAAATCTAAATAGCAATGAAGTGTTTCATGTTGCTAAACAACATAAAAAAGCAGAGATCTCCAGCCCCCCACTCCCTTTTGGGAGTCATTTTAGGGTTCAGGTAGTTTGTGCCATTTGAGCTGCACATGCTCTTGAAATGGCAGGTCTGGGTCATGTTTTAAGTAATACCAGGTTTGTATTTTTTATCTAAAACAAAAAGACTGTCACTTCACTCTGTAGTTTTGTGTATCAGTACTTTCTGTTTGGATCAGTCACTGATGTGTCCACTGTAACACTATTTTGGCAAGTCACTTAGGATAAATCTTTTCAGATTTGGCACACAAAGTACTTGGTTTTGTTTCAATTGTTTCAATTAGGACCATCTATCTGATCTTAAAACATATAGATAATAAAGTCCATTCTATGTTTTGTGTAATCTGGAAATAAATGGGCATTATCTCTTAAATCTAAGCATCAAGTGTAAGTGAGGGCATTCGTAAATCTTTCATTATTTTAAAATGTCTCAGTATTCTCATTACATAAAAATAAATTCAATTTGGAGTAGTGAGGCTGGGATCATCAGTGCCCACAGCCAAGTTCACAGCCAAGAGGTGAAGGTGAGGCTGGCAGAGGCTGTGTCTCCTGTGGCTCTGTGTGTAGCCTTTTTAGCGTTTGCACCTTTCCCAAAAGCATTCCTGAGCACTGCTTCTAAACTCCTCAAACATTCACCAGTTAAAAATAGCCCAGTAATTGGAGGGGAGTGTTGTTCTCAGCTGGGCTCAGCACCTCTGCTCCTTAGCCTTGAGCAAGCTGCAGGCTGCTGCCTGCCTCAGTTTCCCCCGTGGACAAAAGGAGGTTAATAACCACCTTGGAGCTCTCCAGGATCCACTAATGGAGAGCTTTTTGTAAGAACAAAGTGCTGTAATTATTGTTGCTGTTGTTACTGTACCTGTTCTGTGTGTCTTAAAGCTTGGAGTGATATTCACACCGAAATATGACTCCGTGTCTCTTCCTTGCAGAGACAGTGATGGCTCCAGAGGGCAATTCAGACCACCAAAATTAGGCTTTTAATTTTGGATTTATTTTAATCGGGATAGTCCTCTGGAGATTTCAGTCTTTTTTCCTCTACTTGTAGAGGAAATGTAGCAAATTTTAAATCCCATCCCTGAGGCTGGAATTCATCTTGCTGAAGTTGAGCACTGTAAAATTGAGGTGCCTGCTCTAAGGTGGTATCTAACCTTTTTCTGTTTGCTGGGGAAGGGGAGAAGATGGTGCTCATGATGCTCCAGGCTGCAATTTCCAGGCGGAGATTGCCTGACTCTGAACTTCCTCTGTCTGGGGAAGGAGTTTAGGTGATGAGCTCAGCTCTGCATGCCTAAACGTAAGAAAGATTAAGAGAAATAATGACTTGTAGTCACTCACAGAATGGTTTGGGTGGGAAGAGACCGTAAGGCTCCTCTCATTCCACCCCTTGCCATGGGCAGGGACACCTTCCACTGTCCCAGGCTGCTCCAAGCCCTGTCCAACCTGGCCTTGGACACTTCCAGGGATCCAGGGGCAGCCACAGCTGCTCTGGGCACCCTGTGCCAGGGCCTGCCCACTCTCACAGACAGCAATTCCTTCCCAATATCCCATCTGTCCCTGCCCTCTGACACTGGGAAGCCATTCGCCCTTGTCCTTTCCTTCCATGCCTTGTCCCAAGTCCCTCTGCAGCTCTCCTGGAGCCCCTTTAGGCCCTGCCAGGAGCTCTGATTCTCTTCTCCAGACTGAACCCCCCCAGCTCTCTCAGCCTGTCTCCACAGATTTCAAGAACTTAATTCTCCACTCAGGTTCTGCCAGCTAATACATTGTGTTTCCTTTGCAAGGGTAAACAGTGCAGTGCAAAGGGACAGTGCTTCTTATGGAATGGCTGCTTTTAACCTACAGCTGAAATTTTACACTTGAGTTCCCCTTTTTGCTTGTGCTGCCATTATAATGAAGTAAGGGATAATGGGAGTGTGGATCTTACAGCATGGGTTAGGCTGCTGAGTGTTGAGATGTGGCTCTAAGAAAAGCAAGGGAGCAGGTAGCAGATGAAAAATGATTTAATTTTCTGTGTTGCAAGTTTAAAATGAGAACTGGTATGAGTAGACCTGGATTTTTGTGCACGTCTCCTGATTCAGTTGTTCAGAGTGGAATTAGTTTTGATGAGCTGTGTAAATTAAGGGAGAACTGGACACTTGGAAATGCTGTCCCCGTGATGACCTCTGCCTCTGAATTCTTTGGGGAAGAAAAAAAGAAAGCAGGCTTTTCCTCCCCCCTTACAGCATTAAATGTCAACAGCTGTATTTTGCTGCTGGTACTTATTAACTTTCAGCCTTGCCTTTTTCAAGCATTTGTTGCTTTAGAAATGAATTAATGCTTGTCACCAGGGAAATGTATTTTTTCCAGCTACCTTGGGTTCTCAAAAGATGTAATTTTTCTAAAGTAGATAGTTTAAATTACTGACCAGGAAACGTCCTAACTGTTCTACAGTAAGTCTTGGTTCTGGCATGGTTTGTCTTGATGTCTGTTTTTTAATCTGGTGAAGTCCTGTTACAGTCAGTAATTACGAGTAGTGTCTCTATTATAAAGAAAAGATGATGAATTACACCTATGGTTGTAGTTAACCCTTTTTATCTTTTCAACTGAAAGCATTTTTTCACTTTATTACCTAGCTGAAGCCAACTGTCCTTATTTCTTGGTACCATACATTCACTTTGCATCACATCACTGGGTGATCACATACTTGGCTAGGGAAGTATTATTTATTTCCAAATTTAACCACTCCTATCCCATCCATGCAACACTGAAAAGGAAACAGGCTTTTGGGAACAGAAGATTTTTATAAGATTTTTTTTTTGTAGGATTTCACTGCAACTTTCATCTAGTTGTTGTTGCCTGCAACTTTTTTGTTGTTTGGTTTTGTGTGGTTTTTGTTGACTTTTTTTTAACACACATAAGCATTTATGCTTATTTCTTCTTTTATAAATATGGGAAATCTGAGGATTTGTTGCAGTGTGGTGGCCATTGTCTTGGCTTTGTTGGTCATTTACTGGTGATAGGTATGGGTAAACCTGGTGTTGGGGGCCTTTTCAAATTTCTGGATCTGATCCTGAAAGGCAAGGCTGAGAAAAGCAAAAATAGACCTCTGCTGTGATTGCTTTTTAAATAGGAAGCTTGTTTGGGGTTCTTTTTTCCAGATTGTTAAATTGGTGGCTATTACCCTGACAAATATAATTACAGTGTGTAAATTATATTGAAAATATTTTTGTCTTTTTGATGTATACTGAATTTAAGCTAAGTTATAAGGTGTGCTCTTTGGAAGTGTGGAAGATACAAGAGTGGAGCTACAGATAACAAGTTTATGCTTGTATTTCCTACTGATGAAGACTTTCACACAAGTTATTTCTATGGGTAGGTGATGAGAATATCACTCTGCATGTATATACATTTATTATACATTTTTGCATGATTATACATGTAGGAGTGGTACAATTTTGACTTGAGACTATTGGTGCCTTTTGTCCAAATACAATTTTACTTGTGTAGACACGTCTATCTAAAAATCAAATTTCGCTTCTGCTTTTGGAGGTCTGAGTCAGAAGCGAGAGAAACAAAGGCCTGAAGGAAAAGTCCAGAGCTCCTTAAATCTTAGATAACCTGTTGAAAAAATGGTCAAATAGTCAATATTGTACTTGACCCTCGTATCTTCTGCACTCGACTGTTTATTTGTACAGCTCACATTATATATGTTCACGCTGAACTCTGATGATAAGACTGAAAGAAAACATGCCTCCCATGATTCAGTCCAGCCCTAACTTCTGCATGTAATTTAATCATCAGCTGTCACAAATAATTAACTGAACATCAGCCAGCTTAATTTTGAACTCCGTATTCCATTATTTTGTAACTGCATTTAAAAAAGACAAAGATTGCCTTCCAGTTAATTACCAGGAATTCTGTTCCAGTCATAATCATCAGCGTTTCATGTTGCGAACAGTTTGGTCTTTAATACATTGGCATTTAACTACTCATTTATTTTTGTTGGATCTGTTTTAAGTTTGTAATGTAACATTGTTTCATGGAATTGTTGTTTTGGAGGCAGGTCTGATCCGAAATGTTTTGTGGATTTCTTCATACCTTGTTGCAAAACTGATCTTTAGTACGACTTAAGCAAAACGTCACTCTCTGATGAACTGTGTTGCTAATCACAAAATAGAGGTTTCTGAAAATAGTCAGTTGAACTATATTTCAGGCACCAAGTAACTAAAAAACACCCCCTCCAAAAAAGCCCCAAAACCCAAAATCCACTCTAAAACCCTCAGAAAAACAGCTTTTCAGAGAAGTAAATCTGAAACTTCTAGTTCATCGTGTTCTTTCTGTCTTCAACAGCCACTTAAAATTCCGAAAAGAAACCAGTTTTTCTTAAGGCTTTTCATTTTGTTCTTTATCACTTTAAAAGATTTCATTGGTCATTTTTGTAACTCTGAAAGTCCTGTCTTCCTGAACACATTCTTAGTTTATTATTATTTTGTATTATCCCGTACAAGTTGCACCCTCCATGTGTCACACCCATAACAGAAGGTCCTGCAGGTGCTCAGCTGCAGAACTCAAAGAACCTCCATGGAGTTAAAGAATTGCAAAGATGCTGAGCTTTGGCCCAGCCTCTGTTTCTCTCTCATCCTCATTTCTGTGGATGAAGCCTTGGCCCATAGAAAGTTTTGATTTTCTCATTTGGGGAGGGGGAGCACCAACCACCTTCATCCACACTGAGTCAGTGAACTGCAGCTGGGGCAGGTCATTTGAGCTAAAACACTCGCATCCTCTCAGAATTGCATTATTTATCCATCCTCTCTACTTCCACATCAATCTTTGTCTTGAATTTGCCTGGTTTTTTTCTGAGCCTCTTCTGTTTCTAGCATACTTTCCAATTATAAGTGATTTTCATTCATCACAAAGAAATTAGTTCGTCCTAACAAAACAGATCAAAAACAGTTTTTTGTCACTCCTCAAGGACAGATTTCAGAATCACGTAAGCAATTTTATCTCCCTCTTTCCTCCTTCGTTACGGTGGCCAAAAATGCATATGACAATCATGTTGAATGAAAAGCATATTTATCACTGCACATTATAATTTTGCGTCTTGTTACTCTTGATCTTAAAAGAAACCCCAAACAAACAACACCAAAAAACATTGCAATTTTGAAAAATCCCCCTGCCCTTGACAGGTAAATGTTATGAAAGGAAAGTTGCCTAATGTTAAATTCATTGTCACTGGATCAGTTTGATGAAAAAGTTAGTTTTATTCAATCAATCCTATAAAAATGTAAGCTGTCTCTTGACTTCTGTAAAATTCTCTAGATATATATCTTGTCTGCCCAATTTAATGTCCTGTAACTTATTATTTTTTATTTTAAACTGGAGGTTTTATCCTTTCAAGATTGTAAATGTAACATTGTCAGATATGGAGATGTTTATGTGTTAATGTAAAAGACAGTTACACAAATAACTGATACTTTGATAAATGTGTTTTTCTGACACTTGTGTTTTCTGTGTATGCAAAGGTCAAAATGTCTCTGTAATCTCAGGCTATGTTCATTAAATGAAGTTTAATAATTCATACAATTTACCACTATGTAACTTTAAGCGCTTCATGTAGGATGTTGCATTAATACTTAAACAAATTATTTGTACTTTTTGAGGTGTCTTTCAGTCTGTGCTGATTTGTAACCCATGCTGCTTTTCTCCCCTGCAGATGGACCCCCTGTTGTCGCTCACTATGATATATCAGACACAAACTCAGACCCAGAAGTGGTAAATGTGGACAATCTGTTGGCAGCTGCAGTAGTTCAAGAGCACAATAATTCTTTAGGAAATCAAGACTCAGGATCTACCTGGAGAACCAGAGGGCTGCTGGATGAAATGAGTGCTGATACAGGTTTGTTTAAATTCTCTGACATTTGTGCCAGCATTGCATTTGGTGTCTCTCCCTTTCTTGGTTTCAGTATTTTTGTAGTTTATACAGCTATAAAAGCTCCATTTGTGGATTTTGTGAGAGAACAGGACAGGTGCTTATTAAAAAGGTCTGCCATTTACTCCAAAATACAAGTGATAAAAATTGACAAATATTCCTGCAATATACTTTTGACAGTAATTTTCTTAGCTGTTTTTTCTTCTCTTTCTTTTTCTTGTAATTACTACAGGGAACTTAGGTCTGGGGTTTTGGTGGTGTTTTTTTTTTAAATGAAGGTGAGCTAATCTTCTTACTGAATGATTGATTATGACAACCCATGCCACCAGCTAGTCAACTGGTCCTAATCTCTTTTTCAGTGTTGGGATTGCCTGTGTATCTCTTTTTTTTTTTTTTTTTGGTTTGTCTCTTTATATCTCTAAAATACAAGCATTAATTCTTCCCATATTCCATCTGCATTTCCATCACCCCTTAGAAAATTCGACAGCCTAGCATTGGGTAAAGACGAAGGGTGCAGAGGTGCTGGTAGGTGGACTTAGCATCTAGAGACAGCAAGGAAATTTCCTTCAGGAATACTGTGGAAGAACTCAGGGAAGTTCATGAAGCTCATGAACACTGTTCTGCTTCACTAGCAAAAGAGCTAAATAACTACATGAAACACTGTAGTGTTTTGGATGTTAGCAGGGGTTATTTTCTGTCGGCTTCATCCCACAGCCTTGTATGCCATCATTTTACTTCCTTTCCAGTCATTTTTTAACTCCCATGTTAGGATTTCAGACTGCACAATACACGTAAGTTGTGCTGCCGTGGTGGAGCACAACAGGTTTGTGTTTTGTGCTGTGTTTCCCAAACATCTCCTGCCACAGGGCACCCACATGGGGAATGTTGTGGTGGCTCTGAGCTGCTTTTCACTGTCTATAAGGCTTAGAGAAATGCAATTACATGGTCCTTTGTAAAGAGATGTTCCATTACTATGGAGTCTACAAGTCCATGATTTGAATATGAGAATCTCTGTGCGTTGTTTTCACTGTGGTCCATGGCTGGATGTCATTCAAGCCTTTTTGAAGCTTGCCTGTGTTTTCCAAGCTCACTGGTATTTTTTGCAGGACAGCAGCTGACTGATAGCTATTTGACCCCTAGCAAGCCCAGTCCTTTATTAAGGGATTTATTACGCAATGACAACAGCTGAAATCACCTGTATTACATAGCACCAATGGATCAGCACACCAAATGAATGTAAGGAAATAAAAAGCAATGTTTCTTACCAAGCTCTCTTCCACTTCTCACTTAAAATGCTGCAGTGCAGGTAGAATTTTCTTTTCCTTCCTCCACCTATATCCAAGGGCACTTGCAGGTAAAAGAAAACTGGAAACATCAAGAGACTTCTTCATCCCTGGGAACGTTCATGTGGATTTGGTCCTGGTGTTATGGCCATGTCAGCAGCTGAAAAGATGAATCCCTTTTTGCTCGTGCATACACCTTGCCCTGCAGCCTCAGTATACATCTGACTGCACCTTTGCCAGTGCTGGCCTTTTCGTACCAGGTCTAGGGCTGCACATTGGGAAAGCAGAATTTTCAAATCTTGCATCTGGTTCACAAGTGTAATCTTCAGCCAGTATCTAGTTTAGCAGACTTTATAGAATGTGTTCCCATGGGAAAATAACAACATAAGCATCTCTATCTAAACAAAAAATCTTATTATACTATCACATCTTTGTGCATGGGCTGTTTTGCAAGCCCTGGTGGTGTAGGGCAAACAAAACATCACTTTGGGCGTCGTCCTAATGTTCGTGCAGAGAAATTAACAGCGTGGGCATGTTATTAGGCATGGAATTTGTATGGCCAGAGGCTGTAAATCTGTCTGTGTGCTATAATCCTGATTAACACCCAGCTACTCTTGCAGTATTTACTCTGCTAATCATGGTTTCACTGCTGCTAATTATCTTTTTGTTGTCTGAACTTAAAGCTATGGTAATATGTGGAAGCTCTTTTGGGACTCCAGTTTATACCTCTGGGGATTCTTTTGGGGGCTTTTTAAGAGCTGGTCTGCTTTGCACTTCTGCCGGAGATTACCCTGTCAAGAAAAAGAAGAGTAGTGTGGCATTAAAACAAGATACTATGGCCATGGGCAGGGACACCTTCCACTATCCCAGGGTGCTCCAAGCCCCCTCCAACCTGCCCTAGGATACTTCCAGGGATGGGGCAGCCACAGCTTCTCTGGGTAATCTGTGCCAGAGCCCTACCACCCTCATGTGGAAGAATTTTTTCCCAATATGCCATCTAACTCTGCCCTCTGGCAATGTGAAGCCCCCAGCACGTGAATCAAAGCCTCTGAGCGCTTCCATTTAATGTTTCACAGTCTGCCCAGACACTTCTGTTAAAGAAATACCCATGACCCATTTTTGGGCTTTCTGGCAGTCAGTGATGTATGCCAAGAAATGTTCAGCTGAACTGCAATGATAGGAAGAGACTGTCTGGGCTAGTAGTTTCTTTTAAGTTCAGCTGACAAATATTTTTAGTCTTGTGAGATGGAAACTCCTTCAGGTACCTGGCAGCACATGGGTTTCCTTCCCTTGCCAACCCTGATCAGATCACCAAGGATCTTGTCTTTCCAAAAACTGAACATGCAGCATGGTCTCTGCTCCTACAAAAAAGCTGGAGAGGGACTTGGGACAAGGCACGGAGGGACAGGACACAGGGAATGGCTTCCCAGTGCCAGAGGGCAGGGCTGGATGGGATATTGGGCAGGAATTGTTCCCTGGGAGGGTGGGCAGGCCCTGGCACAGGGTGCCCAGAGCAGCTGTGGCTGCCCCTGGATCCCTGGCAGTGTCCAAGGCCAGGCTGGACAGGGGGGCT